>NC_064620.1:26609400-26909600 GCF_023898315.1 Schistocerca nitens | reverse complement strand
GGTAGCAACTGCCTCGGAATTTGTGTGTTAGTAGAAAATATATATATCAGGTTGTACATCGCTAACTTTGTGGTCCTTAATAATAGACAAACTCTCAATAATTCCAGTATTCAGTCTCAAAACAGCTGCACTCGGTTGAAATACCCCCAAAACCACAGCAGGAAAACCGACAGCCTTCATCTATTATGCACTCGATCATATAATCATAATAATTAACTGTTTGGCGGCTACGATAAATTACACAAAATCCAATAAGGCATTTAAACGGGGGGCGTTTCAACATGACCAAAAGAACAGGCACCATATCCGCATACAGATATAGTTCTCTCAATGCCGGCCATGACCTTCTTCTTCTGTGCGGATGCACACATATCCCCCGAACTCTTACGGTACTCGGTAAGAACGTCTTCCATGAGTAATGAGTGTATTGGGGTGGGACCTTACGAATGTAGTGTGGACATACAAGGTGAGAATGTGGCTCTCGCGGGAGGTGTGCGTGAGATAGTCCCTGCAGTCACACTACCCTCTGTGCCCTCGGTGGCTCAGCTGCATGGAGTGTCTGCCATGTAGGCAGCAGATCCCGCGTTCGAGTCCCAGTCGGGGCACACACTTTCATCTGTCCCCGTTGATATATATCAACGCCCGTCAGCAGCTGAAAGTATTAATATAATTTTAATTTCATATCAAATTCCTGTCATCTGTGTGTATAATAATTGTTACAAAGTTAAGTGTTTGCCATTCCAAGGTTTTAATAAATTGCTAATCATGTGTGTGTGTGTGTGTGTGTGTGTGTGTGTGTGTGTGTGTGTGTGTGTTGTGTGTGTGTGTGCGCGCGCGTATTGTAGTAGTGCTCGACCTCCTCCTTAATTTCTTTAGATTAATACAAGACATCAAATCTAGGTTCGCAATGGCTTAACGATGTTTATTTCACACAAACAATATTTTGGAGTTCACTTTCGTGTGTAGGTGGTTTATTTCAACGAAATGTGATTCTCGTCACGCTACAGATACTATGGAACAAACAAATAGTTTTCTGGACAGAACTTACCCCTATATACAGCTGTAATGCTCCAAACAATGACGGTAACTAGAATGAGATTTTCACTCTGCAGCGGAGTGTGCGCTGATATGAAACTTCCTGGCAGATTAAAACTGTGTGCCGGACCAACACTCTAACTCGAGACCTTTGCCTTTCGCGGGCAAGTGCTCTACCAACTAAGCTACCCAAGCACGACTCACGCCCCGTCCTCACAGCTTTACTTCTGCCAGTACCTTGTCTCCTACCTTCCATTTGCCCACGAAAGGCAAAGGTCTCGAGTTCGAGTCTCGGTCCGGCACACAGTTTTAATCTGCCAGGAAGTTTCAACGACGGTAACTTCTCACACATGTCTCTTGTGAAACAGCACAGGTCAGAGACAGTAGTAGTTTAGTGCAGACTCTGCAACTATCTGGAATTCCTAACACACGGAATTAAGGATATGGTGGGAATATGGTTCATGTCTGACCTAGAGCTCCTAAATGACAGTTTGTACGGGGGCGTGGATGAAAACCAGGTGGGGAGGGAGGCATGAAGTACTTTTAGTGTTGTGGAAATGAATGGCCACTAGTAAGCAGGCATAATAATGTTAAAATCCTGTCAAAAACCTACGTAATATCCACTTTTAATTCATGGTTTTGAAAGAAAAACATTTTTTACATTACATTCTCCCTTTCCCTAAGAGCTAGTGGGGGCGGGACACCCTCCTTGACTCTGAACATGGGAACCCTTGTGCCTGAGGTGCTTCTGTGACCGAATGTTGCCTGTCTTCTACATATACGTATTGACTAGCTAGGGACGTTCCGTCTTCCAAGATGTCAGCAATCATGATCACAGGGCTGCAGGTACACGTTCCTGATACGCCGAAACATCAGGTACTTATCTCACCTTGAGTGGCTCGTTACAACAACATAGCTCACTCCTACAGAAATTATCTGAGACTATATGGATCAAGCGATGAAACGTAGCAACGTACTTACACACACTTTGGTTTTGCCTATCGGCAACCTGAAGGTGCCCGTCGGCCGTGAGACCGTCCTCTCCTGCGTCGTCGACAACCTGGGCAAGTACAAGGTGAGGCTCGCACAGCGACTGCCGCGGTGTGGGGACCGTCCAAAAACCAGTGCATCTTTATTTGTAAAACTGAATTAAAAAATATTTATTGGCAATGGTAACCGGTTTCGGTAAAAATGTGAACATCTTCAGATGACACTACAATGAAATATATGTATAGAATGGATTTACTGGGTAATCTGATAAAAACAGTCAAATATAAAATACATAAGTAATACCCACGATGCCAGGCGGAGGCGGTGAGCGGAGCAGGTATCGTGGAGCCAAGGACGGCAACTCCTGAAGACAGTAATAGAGTTGTTCCTTAAATAACCACCGCACATCACATTCTGTCAGCAAACGTTAATAACAACTTCAGGTATGGATACATCACGTCGTGTAAAATAGACGCGATCAGAAGAATTTCGTCAAAATGTGATTAAAGTACATACAAGAGAGACATCCAGTGATAAATGGGTATGAAAATGAACAGGGTGGTCCATTGATCGTGACCGGGACAAATATCTCACGAAATAAGCGTCAAACGAAAAAACTACGAAGAACGAAAGTTGTCTGTCTTGAAGGGGGAAACCAGATTGCGCTATGGTTGGCCCGCTAGATGGCGCTGCCATAGGTCAAATTGATATCAACTGCGTTTTTTAAAATATGAACCCCCATTTTTATTAGATATTTGTGTAGTACGTAGTACGTAGAGAGCTAACACTAGGTTGAAGAATCATGAAAGAAGGTTGTATACATGGAAGAACCCTGGAGATATTAGAAGGTTTCAGATAGATTATGTAATGGTAAGACAGAGATTTAGGAACCAGGTTTTAAATTGTAAGACATTTCCAGGGGCAGATGTGGACTCTGACCACAATCTATTGGTTATGAACTGTAGATTAAAACTGAAGAAACTGCAAAACGGTGGGAATTTAAGGACATGGGACCTGGATAAACTGAAAGAACCAGAGGTTTTACAGAGTTTCATGGAGAGCTTAAGGGAACAATTGACATGAATGGGGGAAAAAGATAAAGTATAAAAAGAATGGGTAGCTTTCAGGGATAAAATATTGAACGCAGCAGAGGATCAAATAGGCAAAAAGACGAGTGCTAGTAGAAATCCTTGGGTAGCAGAACAGATATTGAATTTAGTTGATGAAAGGAGAAAAAATAAGACACCGCTGGGAAATATTGAAATGTGACGATCGATGAACGAAGCAAAGTGAGCAGCTTAAAAAGTAGTTTTCCTGGTTCTTAGACAAAGTGGAAATATTGTACCGATAGTCTTGAAGACATCTCCATGACGTCCGATGGCGTCAGTTTTAATGTTTCCGGCAATTGTCTTCCTACGACTTCTATTACACTTTTTTGTACTGCCCACAGAGGGCACTTATCGTCATTATATCGATTGTTACTGGTATCTGTACATACTTTTTATCATTGCTGTTCTGATTAATTAGTACTCATAGCATTGGTTGATTGTTCCGTCAGTTCTTGGTAGAATATTTTATACATTAAAGATGAAAACACACACAACACTGACGTAATATCGTACAATACGTTCAGCGGCGCAAGATTAGTAGTCAGTGACCACACAGGTCCGTTACTCGCCACTTCTAGCTGTAGATACTACTCATAATCCCATCCGGGCCATGTTCTAAATTACCCCTCTTAACCAAATGCCCCATTTTCCTATATTTCAGTTACTGTATTTTCTCTTGAGGTGTTGAGAGTTTTACTTTATTAAATCACAGCTGCCAGACTTACCTGCTTAATATCACTAGTATATATTTTCTGTTTGTAATTAAGGACCTAGTAAAGACCGGTAAGTGGAAGTAACCGAAAGTAAAGCTGTGAAAGGTGGTCGGGAGGCCTGCTTGGGTGGCACGGTCGGTAGAGCAGTTTCCCGCGGAAGGCAAAGGTCACGATTCCGGCACGGCACATAGTTTCAGTCTGCCAGGAAGTTTCGAATTAGGGGACATTCCGTTGCATAGTGAAAATTTCATTCTGGAAGCGTTATTTCGTCTGTCACGCCTCTGGAACGTGTCACGAAAGTTTATTGTTCAATTTATTTTCTTCTATGAACAACTGTTATAATTTCTCTGCTTTTCATTAATTAACCAGTCATATGTTTTATATTTCTTAAATAATCCTACATGGCACTTGCAATGAAACAATCCCTCTTGCTTTATTGCTAAATCTGACATTAAAGTTTTTCATCTCTTGAAATGGAGATTATCTGTAGATGAACTATTTTAAAATCTTTGATCGAACAAAATTTCACAGCATCACATACATACCTTTGTACCTGATGATGGAGTAACAGCCGGAAACCTGTTTGTAAAATAAGTAATGAATACTGCAAAATAATACACCACTGTCGTGTGAGTTTTCATTCATACTGCTCACAGCAGTTACTGCTGATGAAATTTAATGTATTATTTCCATTTTTAATACTTACTTTACAACTCTGATACTTTTGACACGGTTTTACCTTACGTTTAGCCTGTCTATGTCACTCACCAGGTGTTGGGTGGAGATTCTATTTAACACGCAGCGTATGTGCGATATTCAACAGTAAACGTTCGAGCCGTTTCACATATGGCTCGTGCTTCGCCCACCGCCTTCGCTCATCACCAGAGGCTATACGTCGTTTCATTAATTTTGTTTCACTTTTTTGGCACTTAGTCTTTAACTTACATTGTTTTTATGTACCTCCAAGCTATAACATTATCTGTATTCCAGAGATTGTTATGAATATGATGATAATCGACTGAAACCGGATACCATTTTCGCATTTGTAGCTGCTATCTGCTTCTGGCACGATTCCACATTTATGTGTTGACATGTATGACAACAGAAGGCATTCGGATGCACTTATGGCTGAAGTTCTCGCTTTTACGCGCTGGCTAAAGCGTCGTCTTGTTTGTATCGTAGAAGAAAGTTAGGCAGCTCTTGGCGCTGCAGACTGCTAGCTTCTCGTGACGAGCACCTCAGTTCCTGAGCTAGCGCAGCCCCGGCTTGTGTAGTGACGCACCCTCCCCACTTGTTGCAGCGCCGGACTCGTGGGCGCCGCCGCGGCTGTCCTCTCCAGAGCCGGAGTTCGCGGCGCCTATCGGCAACCTGACGGCGCCCGTCGGCCGCGAGGCCGTCCTCTCCTGCGTCGTCGACAACCTGGGCAAGTACAAGGTGAGGCTCGCGCCGCGACTGCCGCGCTGTGGGGACCGTCCAAAAAACAGTGCACCTTTATTTGTAAAACTGAATTAAAAATATTTAATGGCAATGGTAACCGGTTTCGGTAAAAATGTGCACATCTTCAGATGACACTACAATGAAATATATATATATAGAATGGATTTAAAGGGTAATCTGATAAAAACAGTCAAATATTAAATACCTAAGTTATACCCACGATGCCAGGCGGAGGCGGTGAGCGGAGCAGGTATCGTGGAGCCAAGGACGGCAACTCCTGAAGACAGTAATAGAGTTGATCCTTAAATAACCACCGTACATCACATTCTGTCAGCAAACGTTAATAACAACTTGAAGTATGGATACATTGCGTCGTGTAAAATGGACGCGATGATAAGAATTTCGTCAAAATGTGATTAAGGTACATACAAGAGAGACACCCAGTGATGAATGGGTATGAAAATATACAGGGTGGTCCATTGATCGTGACGGGGCGAATATCTCACGAAATACGCGTCAAACGAAAAAACTACGAAGAGCGAAAGTTGTCTGTCTTGAAGGGGGAAACCAGATAGCGCTATGGTTGGCCCGCTAGAT
The DNA here is from genome assembly GCF_023898315.1 of Schistocerca nitens. Lineage (NCBI taxonomy): Eukaryota > Metazoa > Arthropoda > Insecta > Orthoptera > Acrididae > Schistocerca > Schistocerca nitens. The sequence continues at coordinate 26,903,719 of NC_064620.1, read as the reverse complement.
GGCTCTGCCATAGGTCAAACGGATATCAACTGCTTTTTTAAAAATATAAACCCCCTTTTTAATAGATATTTGTGAGGTTCGTAGTACGTAGAGAGCTAACACTAGGTTCAAGAATCATGAAAGAAGGTTGTATACATGGATGGACCCTGGAGATACTAGAAGATTTCAGATAGATTATATAGTGGTAAGACAGAGATTTAGGAAACAGGTTTTAAATAGTAAGACATTTCCAGGGGCAGGTGTGGACTCTGACCACAATCTATTGGTTATGAACTGTAGATTAAAACTGAAGAAACTGCAAAACGGTGGGAATTTAAGGACATGGGACCTGGATAAACTGAAAGAACCAAAGGTTTTACAGAGTTTCATGTAGAGCTTAAGGGAACAATTGACAGGAATGGGGGAAACAGATAAAGTATAAGAAGAATGGGTAGCTTTCAGGGATAAAAAATTGAAGGCAGCAGAGGATCAAATAGGCAAAAAGACGAGTGCTAGCAGAAATACTTGAGTAGCAGAAGATATACTGAATTTAACTGATGAAAGGAGAAAATACAAAAATTCAGTAAATGAAGCCCGCAAAAAGGAATACAAACATCTCAAAAATGAGATCGACAGGAAGTGCAAAATCGCTAAGCTGGGATGGCTAGAGGACACATGTACGGATGTAGAGGTTTATCTCATTAGGGGTAAGATAGATACTGCCTACAGGAAAATTGATGAGACCTTTGGAGAAAAGAGAAGCACTTGTATGAATATCAAGAGGTCTGATGGAAACCCGGTTCTTAGCAAAGAATGGAAAGCAAAAAGGGTTGGAGCAGTATACAGAGTGTCTGTACAATGGCGAGGTACTTGAGGCCAATATTATGGAAATGGAAAAGGATGTAGATGAAGATGAAATGGGAGATATCATACTGCGTGAAGAGTTTGACAGAGCACTGAAAGATCTGTGTCGAAACAAGGCGCTTGGAGTACACAACTTTCCATTAGAACTACTGACAAATTGGGAGAGCCAGCCATGACAAAACTCTACCATCGGGTGAGCAAGATGTATGAGATAGGCGAAACACCCTCAGACGCCAAGAAGAATGTAGTAATTCAAATCCCAAAGAAAGCAGGTGTTGACAAATGTGAAAATTAGCGAACTAACAGTTTAATAAGTCACGGCTGCAACATACGAACGCGAATTTCTTAGAGACGAATGAAAAATCTGGTAGAAGCCGACCTCGGGGAAGATCAGTTGGGATTCCGTAAATATATTGCGAGACGTCATGTAATACAGACCCTACGACTTATCTTAGAAGATAGATTAAGTAAAGGCAAACCTACGTTTCTAGCATTTGTAGACTTTGAGAAAGCTTTAGACAATCTGGACTGGAATACTCTCTTCCAGATTCTGAAGGTGGCAGGGGTACAATACAGGGAGCGAAAGGCTATATACAATTTATACAGAAACCAGATGGCAGTTATAAGAGTCGAGGAACATGAAAGGGAAGCAGTGGTTGGGAAGGGTGTGAGACATTGTTGTAGCCTCTCCCCGATGCTAGTCAATCTGTATATTGAGCAAGCAGTAAGGGAAACAAAAGAAATGTTCAGAGTAAGTATTAAAATCCATGGAGAAGAAATAAAAACTTCGAGGTTCGCCGATGACATTGTAATTCTGTCAGAGACAGCAAAGGACCTGGAAGAACAGCTGAATGGAATGGACAGAGCCTTGAAAGGAGGATATAAGATGAACATCAACAGAAGAAAAACAAGGATAATGGAATGTAGTCGAATTAAATCGGGTTATGCTGAGGGAACTAGATTAGGAAATGAGACACTTAAAGTAGTAATGGAGTTTTGCTATTTGGGGAGCAAAATAACTGATGATGGTCAAAGTAGAGAGGATACTAAATGTAGACTGGCAATGGCAAGGAAAGTGTTTCTGAAGAAGAGAAATTTGTTAACAGCGAGTGTAGATTTAAGTGTCAGGAAGTCGTTTCTGAAGGTGTTTGTATGGAGTGTAGCCATGTATGGAAGTGAAACATTGACGATAAATAGTTTGGACAGGAAGAGAATAGAAGCTTTCGAAATGTGGTGCTACAGAAGATTTCTGAAGGTCAAATGGGTAGATCACATAACTGATGAAGAGGTATTAACTAGCTTTGGGGAGAAGAGAAATTTGTGGCAGAACTTGACTAGAAGAAGGGATCGGTTGGTAGGACATGTTCTGAGGCATCAATGGATCACCAATTTAGTATTGGAGGGCAGCGTGGAGGATAAAAGTCGTAGAGGGAGATTCAGAAGGATATAGGTTGTAGTAGGTACTTGGAGATGAAGAAGCTTGCACAGGATAGCGTATCATGGAGAGCTGCATCAAACCTGTCTCTGGACTGAAGGCCACAACAGCACACACACACACACGGACACACACACACACACACATATATATATATATATATATATATATATATATATATATATATATATATATATATATATATAGGGTGAGTCACCTAACGTTACCGCTGGATATATTTCGTAAACCACATCAAATACTGACGAATCGATTCCACAGACCGAATGTGAGATGAGGGGCTAGTGTAATTGGTTAATACAAACAATAAAAAAATGCACGGAAGTATGCTTTTTAACACAAACCTACGTTTTTCTTAATAGAACCCCGTTAGTTTTGTTAGCACATCTGAACATATAAACAAATACGTAATCAGTGCCGTTTGTTGCATTGTAAAATGTTTATTACATCCGGAGACATTGCAACCTAAAGTTGACGCTTGAGTGCCACTCCTCCGCTGTTCGATCGGGTGTATCGGAGAGCACCGAATTACGTAGGGATCCAAAGGGAACGGTGATGGACCTTAGGTACAGAAGAGACTGGAACAACACATTACGTCCACATGCTAACACCTTTTTATTGGTCTTTTTCACTGACACACATGTACATTACCATGAGGGGTGATGTACATGTACACACGTCTTTTCCGTTTTCCATTACGGAGTGCAATAGAGTGTGTCCCGACATGTCAGGCCAATAGATGTTTATTGTGGTGGCCATCATTTGCTGCACACAATTGCAATCTCTGGCGTAATGAATGTCGTACACGCCGCAGTACATCTGGGGTAATGTCGCCGCAGGCTGCCGCAATACGTTGTTTCATATCCTCTGGGGTTGTAGGCGCATCACGGTACACATTATCCTTTAACGAACCCCACTGAAAGAAGTCCAGAGGTGTAAGATCAGGAGAACGGGCTGGAAAATTTATGCGTCCTCCATGTCCTATGAAACGCCCGTCGAACGTGTACCTCACCCCTCATGGTAACGTATATGTGCATCAGTGAAAAAGACCAATAAAAAGGTGTTAGCATATGGTCTTAATGTGATGTTCCAGTCTCTTCTGTACCTAAGTTCCATCACCGTTCCCTTTGGATCCCTACGTAATTCGGCGCTCTCCGATACACATGACCAAACAGCGGAGGAGTGGTACTCAAGCATCAACTTTAGGTTACAATATCTCCGGATGTAATTAATATTTTACAATGCAACAAACGGCACCGATTACGTATTTGTCTATATGTCCTGATGTGCTAACAAAACTAACCGGGTTCCAATTAAAAAAGCGTAGGTTTGTGTTACAAAATACACTTCCGTGCATTTTTGTATGGTTTGTATTAACCAATTACACTAGCCCCTCTCCTCACATTCGGTCTGTGGAATCGATTCGTCAGTATTTGATGTGGTTTACGAAATATATCCAGCGGTAATGTTAGGTGACTCACCACACACACACACACACACACACACACACACACACACATATATATATATATATATATATATATATATATATATATATATATATATATACACTTCTGGAAATTGAAATAAGAACACCGTGAATTCATTGTCCCAGGAAGGGGTAACTTTATTGACACATTCCAGGGGTCAGATACATCACATGATCACACTGACAGAACCACAGGCACATAGACACAGGCAACAGAGCATGCACAATGTCGGCACTAGTACAGTGTATATCCACCTTTCGCAGCAATGCTGGCTGCTATTCTCCCATGGAGACGATCGTAGAGATGCTGGATGTAGTCCTGTGGAACGGCTTGCCATGCCATTTCCACCTGGCGCCTCAGTTGGACCAGCGTTCGTGCTGGACGTGCAGACCGCGTGAGACGACGCTTCATCCAGTCCCAAACATGCTCAATGGGGGACAGATCCGGAGATCTTGCTGGCCAGGGTAGTTGACTTACACCTTCTAGAGCACGTTGGGTGGCACGGGATACATGCGGACGTGCATTGTCCTGTTGAAACAGCAAGTTCCCTTGCCGGTCTAGGAATGGCAGAACGATGGGTTCGATGACGGTTTGGATGTACCGTGCACTATTCAGTGTCCCCTCGACGATCACCAGTGGTGTACGGCCAGTGTAGGAGATCGCTCCCCACACCATGATGCCGGGTGTTGGCCCTGTGTGCCTCGGTCGTATGCAGTCCTGATTGTGGCGCTCACCTGCACGGCGCCAAACACGCATACGACCATCATTGGCACCAAGGCAGAAACGACTCTCATCGCTGAAGACGACACGTCTCCATTCGTCCCTCCATTCACGCCTGTCGCGACACCACTGGAGGCGGGCTGCACGATGTTGGGGCGTGAGCGGAAGACGGCCTAACAGTGTGCGGGACCGTAGCCCAGCTTCATGGAGACGGTTGCGAATGGTCCTCGCCGATACCCCAGGAGCAACAGTGTCCCTAATTTGCTGGGAAGTGGCGGTGCGGTCCCCTACGGCACTGCGTAGGATCCTACGGTCTTGGCGTGCATCCGTGCGTCGCTGCGGTCCGGTCCCCGGTCGACAGGCACGTGCACCTTCCGCCGACCACTGGCGACAACATCGATGTACTGTGGAGACCTCACGCCCCACGTGTTGAGCAATTCGGCGGTACGTCCACCCGGCCTCCCGCATGCCCACTATACGCCCTCGCTCAAAGTCCGTCAACTGCACATACGGTTCACGTCCACGCTGTCGCGGCATGCTACCAGTGTTAAAGACTGCGATGGAGCTCCGTATGCCACGGCAAACTGGCTGACACTGACGGCGGCGGTGCACAAATGCTGCGCAGCTAGCGCCATTCGACGGCCAACACCGCGGTTCCTGGTGTGTCCGCTGTGCCGTGCGTGTGATCATTGCTTGTACAGCCCTCTCGCAGTGTCCGGAGCAAGTATGGTGGGTCTGACACACCGGTGACAATGTGTTCTTTTTTCCATTTCCAGGAGTGTAATATAGGCGAGGTCAAATTCTACTACACTCACATCTGCATATACACACATACTCCTCAAGCCACCGCACGGTGTATAGTGAGAGGGTGGGGGGCGGGGTGCGGGTGGAACTATCGTGTACCACTAATGGTCATCTGCTTTCCTTTTCCACTCGCAAGTAGAGCGGGTAACGAACGACTCTGTATGGTTCTATATGACGCCTCATTTCTCTTATCTTTGTGGACCTTACACAAAATGTATGCTGATGGCAATATAATTGTTCTACAGTCAGCTTCAAATGACAGTTCCATAAATTTCTGCAACAATGTTCCTCAAAAACAACATCATATTATCAACAGGGACTCCAATTTGAGTTCCTGAAGCACCTCCGTAAAACTTGCGTGTTGCTGGAACCTAACAGTAACTAATCTAGGTGCCCGCCTAGATGTTGCTAGGGCTACTCGAAAAGGGAGGAACGATCGGTCGCGAAACGGAAGCCACTGTGAAAATTGGACGAGACTTCTCACAGGGCGATTTGGGCAGTGTCTCTAGTACGCCTGTCGATGACATCATTTCCGTTGTGAGAACACTGTGATAGAGTAAAGGTGCCCAGAACAACAATGCCTCCCGCCAATGTAGGAGCGCCCACTGAGAGGCTTCGCCTTAATGAATGCAGCCCAAATAACACAACTGCCACACACTTCCTTCTTCAGGGCAATTCTCAGCCACACTCTGCAGGGGCAGTGAAGACGCTCCTGCAGCCTTTTCGATGGGAAGTGTTCGATCACCCACAACACAGCCCTAATTGGCTCGTCCAGAGTATCATCTCGGTTCACATGAAACACTGGATACGAAGACAACACTTGGGCGCAGGCTACGCACTATAGACCAGCGTAGAGAACAGCGTAGAGAATTATCGGAAAGCACAGCCGGCTGCCTTCTATGACGATGGTGTTGCAAAATTGGTATAACGTTCCGACAAATGTCTACGTCGGATCGGCGACTATGTAGAGAAGTGCCTGGAAGGTGTAGCTAAATGTGCCAAGAAAACAGTTTTGATTTTCACTGTGGTTTCCATTTCGCGATCGATCGTTCCCTTCTTTCCGAATAGCCCTCGTACTTAAATGTCTTCCTTCACTACGATCTGGTGCGGAAACCAAACAGTCGAGACGGATAGCGCTAGAGTCTTATATGCGTCTCCTTTACAGTTCAACCATACTTTTCTAAAATTCTCTCAATGAACTGAAACCGACCATTCGCCTTTCTCACAACAATCTACAAATTCTCGATTCATTTAATTGCGTGTTGCTACGTAAGTGTGTCGAGGAGCACACTACTAATGGTGTATTCGGACATTAGAAGATTGATTTTCCTACAAATCAGCACTAACATTCGTTTTCTATAATTGGAGCAAGCAGCCACTCATCACCAACTAGAAATTCTAAGTCATCTTGCTTCCTCCTACAGTTAGTCAACGACGACACCTTCTGGTACACCACAGCGTCATCAGCAAACAGCCACTGACGTTCAACTGTCCGCCAGATCATTTATGTATAAGGAGAGCAATAGTGGTCCTATCATATTTCCCTGCGAGAGCTCCTATCGATGCCCTTGTGTCTGAGGAACACTGGCCGCCCAGGACTATGCACTGGGTTTTATTACTTAAGTAATCTTTGAGCCAATGACATACCTGAGATCCCATTTCGTATCCTCCAACATTCGTTTACAGTCTGCAATGAGACAGTGACAAACGCTTTCCGGAAATCTAGGCATATGCAAATTGTCTAGCTCTTCAGCCATTGTTCGTTGTGCGAGAAAACGGCAAGCTGAGTTTGGCGTGAACGATGGTTTCTAAATCAGTGCAGATTTTTTGTGCAGAGGATTTTCTCCTCTGAAGAAAATTTATTACATTCGAACTAAGGAAATGTATAAGAATTTTGTAGAAAGCCAATATTAATGATGTTGAACTACAATTCTTTGGGTCCGTTTTCTACCCTTCTTATATACCGAAGCCATTTGGGTTTGTTAGCCAGTTGCCTGGGCTTTAGGCTGGGCGATGTATGCTAAGTAAGGGACGGATGGTGTAGAGTACTCTTCGTGAAACCAATTTATTTTCACCCACTACTGCTCGCTCTAGAACGATGGAAGTTATTCCCTGATGTCTTAACAGATGTCGTATCATCTGTCCTTTCTTCTTGTCAGTCTTTTCTGTGCATTCCTTTTCTCGCCGATTCTACGAAGAACCTGCTCATTCCTTAACTTCTGTCCACCTGATTTTCAACGTTCTATCGTCGCACCACACATCAAAAGCTTTATTCTCTTCTGTTCTGGTTTTTCCAAAGTCCTTGTCTCACTATATACGGTGCTATGCTCCAAACGTACATTACCAAAAATTTCTTCGTTAAATTGAGATATACCTTTCATACTAGGAGATTTCTCCTGACCACGAATGCCATCTTTACCAGTGCCAGTCTCCTTGGTCCATCCAACATACATTATTTTCCTGCGTAGGTAGCAGCGTTGCTCAACTTCGTCTACTTCGATATATCCCAATTCAGATTTTAAATCATTCGCTGTTCTCAGTTCTACTACTCCTCAATACTTACATCTTTCTTCAATTTACTCTCCATCCAAGTGCTGTGTTCATTAGACTGTTCGTTCATTTAAACACATCCTGTAACACTTCCTCACTTTCACTCAGGACAGCAGCCTCATCAGCGAATCTTATCCTTTCAGCCTGAATTTTAATTCCAGTCTTAATTCTTTTTTAATTCCTCTCACAGCTCTATGGCTGTATAGTCTAAGCAGACAGACGAAGGACTATATTCCTGCCTGACATCTATTTTACACTACTGGCCATTAAAATTACTACACCAAGAGGAAATGCAGATGATAAACGGGTATTTATTGGACAAATATATTATACTAGAAATGACATGTGATTACATTTGGGCGCACACATCCTGAGAAATCAGTACCCAGAACAACCACCTCTGGCCATATTAACGGCCTTGATACGCCTGGGCATTGAGTCAAACAGAGCTTGGATGGCGTGTACAGGTACGGCTGCCCACGCAGCTTCAACGTGATGCCACAGTTCATCAAGAGTAGTGACTGGCGTATTGTGACGAGCCAGTTTCTCGGCCACCATTGACCAGACGTTTTCAATTGGTGAGAGATCTGGAGAATGTGCTGGCTAGGGCAGCAGTCGCACATTTTCTATATCCAGAAAGGCCAGTACAGGACCTGTAGCATGCGGTCGTTCATTATCCTGCTGAAATGTATGGTTTCGCAGGGACCGAATAAAGGGTAGAGCCACAGGTCATACCACATCTGAAATGTAACGTCCACTGTTCAAAGTGCCGTCAATGCGAACAAGAGGTGACCGAGACTTGTAACCAATGGCACCCCATACCATCACGTCGGGTGATACGCCAGTATGGCATGCTTCCAATGTGCGTTCACCGCGATGTCGCCGAACACGGATGCGACCATCAATATGTTGTAAACAAAACCTGGACTCATCTGAAGAAATGACGTTTTGCCATTCGTGCACCCAGTTTCGTTGTTGAGTACACCATCGCAGGCGCTCCTGTCTGTGATGCAGCGTCGAGGGTAATGGCAGCCATGGTCTCCAAGCTGACAGTCCATACTGCTGCAAACGTCGTCGAACTGTTCGTACAGATGGCTGGTGTCTTGCAAACGTCCCCATCTCTTGACTCAGGGATCGAGACATGGCTGCACGATCCGTTACAGCCATGCAGATAAGATGCCTGTCATCTCGACTGCTAGTTATTGCATATCACTGAATCATCTTCCTGTCGGTTAAATTACGCGTCTGTAGCACGTCATCTTCGTGGTGTAGCAATTTTAATGGCCAGTAGAGTATTTCACACGAGTTTAGTAATGATTAACTGTGCACTTTATTGCACAAAAGTTTTCGATAGTAGACTACACAATTAAGACCTATAGTGGGGTTATTTTTCGATTAAATATTGATTTCCCGTGGACCCTGAACAGAGCCAAGCGTTCGCGAAGTGTGGCGGACAAGCCTACTAGTGTGACGTCACAAGGCCGTTGCAGGGCCCGTACATCTCGTTGGCCACGGAACGGCCGACACCCGGCCACATTACATGACTGTCGACCACCTGCTGCTGCAGGTGCGCCTCGCTGAGTGCGCTGCTGCTAACTGCCGCCCGTGTCTCGCCAGGTAGTGTGGCTGCGGGCGGACGACCAGACGCTGCTGTCGCTGCAGGACAAGGTCGTGACGCACAACAACCGCGTCGCAGTCTCGCACGACCAGCTGCGCACCTGGCGGCTGCACCTGCGCCAGCTCAAGGAGGCCGACCGCGGCTGCTACACCTGCCAGATCAACACGAGCATCATGAAGCAGCAGTTCGGCTGCATCGACGTCCACGGTGAGTAACGATGTCTTACTGGACACTGCAGAATGGATACCTAGACTGTAGTTTACAGACACCACTGCTGTCCCATGGTCTAATAAAAAATATATTGTTTCAGAAAGATTTTCACAATTTCACAAGACTCTGTCTTCTAAGAAGGCGAAATGGCATATTATTGGTTAGCTGTATTCGATAGTGAGCTTTATCTGTAACTCCCAGTCTGTCAGTCAATACATCAGAAAACTGCGTAAGCATCTTCGAAAGCTGTTCGGCCTCCATTTTCTCGAAATAACAAACAACACGAAATTCAGCAGAATTACTGAGAATGTTATTACTGCCTTGGGTCTAACTATGGTCACATAATCGATAAATCTTAGGTGGCTGAAATTGAAGACTGGACTCACTGTTGGAATAATCAAGAGCCAAGGTATCCTCCGTAGTAAAACCACCAACTAGAAAGAGATTACTTCATAAAAAGAAACGCCTGCAGTCGTCGTTTTGGTGTTATTTAATTATGTTGCAACCAGTTATGGTGCAGCCATCAACTACCAAGTTCCTGGTAGTTGACGATTGCAGACAAAACACCGTTATTACGGTATTCTACAGAAGCTACTTCATATATGTTGGCCACTGATGGAATCGTGTATGCGATCGGACTTCACTTCCTCAATCCAGTTTAAGGCCTGAAGATGGTGTATTGAGTCACCGAAAATGGCTGCAATATGGTCAAACTTTGAGGTTCGCCGATGACATTGTAATTCTGTCAGAGACAGCAAAGGACTTGGAAGAGCAGTTGAACGGAATGGACAGTATCTTGAAAGGAGGATATAAGATGAACATCAACAAAAGCAAAACGAGGATAATGGAATGTAGTCGAATTAAATCGGGTGATGCTGAGGGGATTAGATTAGGAAATGAGACACTTAAAGTAGTAAAGGAGTTTTGCTATTTAGGGAGTAAAATAACTGATGATGGCCGAAGTAGAGAGGATATAAAATGTAGACTGGCAATGGCAAGGAAATCGTTTCTGAAGAAGAGAAATTTGTTAACATCGAGTATAGATTTAAGTGTCAGGAAGTCGTTTCTGAAAGTATTTGTATGGAGTGTAGCCATGTATGGAAGTGAAACATGGACGACAACCAGTTTGGACAAGAAGAGACTAGAAACTTTCGAAATGTGGTGCTACAGAAGAATGCTGAAGATAAGGTGGGTAGATCACATAACTAATGAGGAGGTATTGAATAGGATTGGGGAGAAGAGAAGTTTGTGGCACAACTTGACTAGAAGAAGGGATCGGTTGGTAGGACATGTTTTGAGGCATCAAGGGATCACAAATTTAGCATTGGAGGGCAGCGTGGAGGGTAAAAATCGTAGAGGGAGACCAAGAGATCAATACACTAAGCAGATTCAGAAGGATGTAGGTTGCAGTAGGTACTGGGAGATGAAGAAGCTTGCACAGGATAGAGTAGCATGGAGAGCTGCATCAAACCAGTCTCAGGACTGAAGACCACAACAACAACAACAACAATATCAAACAACATCAAAACGACCGCTACATTTTATTACATAAGTGAACGGCCGAAGTTCCGTAGACCCTCGATCACAAGAATCGACATGCGAAAACTAGCAAAAGGTTAGAAGACAAGCCACTGAAAGTCATGAAATTTACTGGTCATGATAACCCCTGAATTCTCTCGCTTTCCCACACACGCCTGTTAATGGCAATATCTATCCGCTGATGGTGCGGCAGTTCTGATTGACCTGTTGCAGCTTAGATAACTCACAGATATCGCGGCACTTCGAAAACCACTCACAATAGAGGATAGGATAGCTGCTCCCTGGGTCCAACAAGGTGCTCACAGCTTCATAATTAAAAGCTATGCACATAAATGTGGGAAACTGGCTTGTAACTGCCTTTTCAGCAAAAACCCTGATCTTGCGTCAACTAATGTTTCTTTGGCGTCAGCTTTCCCGGAAAATCTCTCATCCACTTGGATGTTATTATAGAAAATTTCCTGGCCTTCTACAATGACACCAGTTTCTACTGTTGGTGTACCCACAGAGTAATAGAAACGGACTTGCTAGCCTGATACCTAGCATCGAGTTCCTCATCCCCAAACTGAATGCTCTCTAGACTTGCCTCAACTTCCTCGAGGTCAGCAAGAGCACTAGGCTTCTCAGTAAATAAAATATGTAAATGATCTTGAAGTCACATTTCTTCCAAAATGATACTCACGGCTTCCGCTAACGTAAATTTTAAACTTAGTGCCGAAATGGCCGTCCGGATCTGCTCAGTATTCTGTACAAGCATCTCATTATGAACCTGTGGTTTGGAGCTTGGCTGACTGGTTAACCTTGCATTTATCCTAAGAGGCCGAAATTATGATTTCATTGATGCTGTCGGGGCTCTCTCACAAGTTCATCACATTATTGGTTCTATCAGTTAAGATAAGGCAGTTTTATTGACATTTACTGATGATTCATTAATTTTAAGGTATTTCTGGGGCTCATGAGTATATGAAGGTAATCGTCCTGTTTATTCTGTGTAAAACTGTTATCCTAGTATTTAATGAACTATTTTTCGAATGTTATGGTATACGTTAGCCACTCTGTGCCACGCGAGACGCTCGAGGTTTTGTCCTCTTAACGATAAGTTATTTAGACTGCAATAACGTTTCGTTCAAAACAAATTTCAAAAACAAATGCTCTTTCAAGCTTAACTATTGAAAGCTTCACTTTTCTTGACGCATTTCTCCAGACAACAAAAGAATGTCGTAAAGCCGAAATGTAGTGGAATTTTTGTTTACGTTTAGGTGCAGTAAACATTGAGAATACCGTTTAACTATTCATATCTTTCCAGAAATTTAAGCAGAGCGTTTCCCTTCCTCATGAAGTTCGTATTTACGGGAAGTAGCGTAAATCTTAAGCTGTTTTATTCATAAACTTTGCACCAGTAGTTTGTATGCATACAGTCTGCGTACATTAAAGTTAGATTAATAGCTACATTTTATTTTGAATAACTTAATTAACAGATACAGCAGTTACGTAAGTGCTCAATTGTCGATTTAGGCGAAATAACGAATTTTGTCACGTTATATCATACACCTGAAACGCTAAACGTTAGGCCAAAATATTGTAGTTCATGAATAACTAATTTTAGTCTAATATAAAATATGTAAAGTGGTATAATTTTGTTTTTATGCGCTTAATCTGTGTAATAATGCGTGACAAGTGTGTATGTTGTTGTGGGGTAGTCATACAGGGATCTGTGTATGCAGCTTGTGGGCTGCAGTTCCACTGTGGCGACTGTAGTGGGGACTTGAATGGGGAAATCAATCCAATGGAATCGCTCAAACTCAGTGAGATGTTCGCCAGAGCAACAATCAAGTAAGCCTTATTGCTGCACCTTTAATTATGCACGAGCGTGCTCAAATTAAATGGCTCCAAATTTTTACGTGAAGGCTGTTGAGTGTATTTCAGTAAAACTCTCTATCTTTCATCTCTACATATTTGTTTCTCAGCATAGTCACCCAGGTGAGGATCACATTTTTTTTCGCAGTGACAGACCAATTAGTTGATCCTGTCGCCGTATAATGTTTGACTTCGTTGAGTGGGCATTAACTTCATCTCTGCTTGCACCGTTTCATGACTATTAAAGTGAAGTCATTGAAAGCGTATTTTCAGTATTGGAAACCTATGAAAATTCACTGACACTGAATGCAAGGCGTCAGATTGTTGCAGATGTGTAACCTCCCCCTCACTTATCGACCTTAATGACAGTGAAAAATTAAACCGCGTGTACCTACTGGAAATTTGGGAAAAGCAATCGTCACCAAAGTTAATTTGTCGGTAAAGAGAGAGGAAAGGGTTACATCTAAATAAAAGGAAAAATGCAAATGAAACTGGTGGAAATTAATTTTGGAAAGGGGTAAAGTTAGTAATGAAAGTAAATGTGCGGCCGTTACGTTAACAATTAACTAGCAGTAATTAGATATTTCAGATTTGGGGGAAATTACGGTCGCCAGTCCTAAGGACAATTTCTATAGTAACTGAAAAAGAAAGGTTATTACACATATAATTGGCACTAGAAGCGTGGCAACTGAAGGTTGACACGTGTAGTGTGAAAACTGAAAGTTTGTCAGAAGTAATAAATTTCACTACACTCTGACTTAATTTAGCAAAAGAATTAATAAAACCGGAAAATCGAAAGTTAATTTAGTGACTGAAGTTAATAGTGAGCTTTCTTTCTGAAGCACATCGAAATTCAGTAAAATACGGTTAGTCTTGGACTACCTCAACAATCATTTCAAAATCTACTTGAATCAACGCAATTTAGAAATAAGAGATTTAACTTTGAACTTGAATTAAATGATTCTGAACAATTAACAATAGTAAAATTTTGAACGTACCAAGCTGAGCTGTAGTCACAGGTAAGCTAAAATACGGTAACAAAACTCGCACTCATAATTTGTGCTTGTGTAATCTAAATATTGTAGCCAGCTATGAATACTTTAACTGAACTTTGAAATTAAAGCAGTGAAATAGAATAATATTGCTTTAATGCTGGCGTTTGAATTTCAACGACATTCGGGTTCATTCCGGAATAGGAAGGGACCCTGCTTGGTAATGCAATTGGGACAATGAGCAACAAAGGTTCATGCTACGTTGCTGTAATTTTCTGATTTGAACAGTTTTAAAAGCTGAGGTCTGCCATACAGTTCTAAAACTTTACGTGCTTCCAGTCTTCCTTGTTGGATGATTGAAGGTTTGAAGCCGTCGATCGAGGAAGTGGCGACAGTCACTCATTGTCGGTCGTCGCTGTTGCAGAAGCTGGATGTTGGCGCGCCTCCTTCTCGACACGGTCTCCAGGCGAAACGGGCTCTTGATGTGCGCCAGATAATGCTTCCCGTTCGCGACACCGTGTCAGAAACTATCATAGCAAGTCGAGCGCAATTACATGCTGCCCAACCCCGAAAGCGCGGCAACTCGCGGGAGCGTCACACAACACACCTGCTCCACTGCACCATCCCAGCCAGACCCTCTCTGCTCAGCCCGTGCTCCACGCGGCAGAGTTAACACTACCAAAGATCCAAACACTTTCGTTCTCCAGACGACCTATCGATGTATTCGTTCGATAGCATAGTTTTCCCTAGGCCAGACCCAGCGTATAAATACAAATAATATTCACAAAACAAACCAACATAAACGCATAAATATATATATACAAACAGTAAAACAATTACAATATATAAAGAGACAGAAATGTCATATCTTGAGGTAACAAAACAAGGAAAAAAATTATAGTACAATAGTTGGAAACAGGAGGATATGCATTTCCGGCGTTACACGTGCCCCACATTGTCTAACGATGCTCGTGTAACGTAAACAGACTCAGAAAATGTCCCAAATAAGAAACAGCGGAAATGCATATGTTCAAAACATCAACGAAATTTAGCATTCGTCTAATTAACCATAAATCAATTTTTAGACCATAATAATTGAGTGGAGACACTCCTAATCTTATTCCACTCTGTCACCTTGCAGAAAATAAAACAGGTTGACAACATATTAAAATTCATAGAAAACATGGAAATGGTTTAGCTATTCCAAAATCATTAAAATTCGTAACACTATCAAGAAATGGAATACTATTTACAAAATCAATCAGAGTACATGGTTATAAAAACAGGTAGATCAAAATACGCAAATTAATTATTAATCACACAGAATACACATTTTTATATAACCTTTTCATAATTAATATTCTCGT
Organism: Schistocerca nitens; assembly: GCF_023898315.1. Classification (NCBI taxonomy): domain Eukaryota; kingdom Metazoa; phylum Arthropoda; class Insecta; order Orthoptera; family Acrididae; genus Schistocerca; species Schistocerca nitens. Next base: position 26,888,279 of record NC_064620.1, on the reverse strand, counting down.
CATGAGAGTCTACTTAACGCTAAACAAGAAAATAATGTTCAGTAGATCGACAAAAGCATAAATATTGACAGCAGAATTCTTTCACATCAGGTGTCCGGGAAGAAAAACTATTCCGCATTTCGTACTCGCAAGTACAAAGAATGCCGAGAGCGGCACAAGAGCCGACAGCGACTCCGCCTCGCCAGTATTGTTGCGCCCACCTGTGCAGCACGCTTGATCTCACTTGCCTGTGAAACGGCATTTCCAGAACGTCCGTTTCACTGAATTCTTTCGGAAAAACTCACTCCCGAGTAATCTCAAGGAGTCCATTAACATTATCACAGTGGATAACTCAACACTGTCTGTCATCACAAGCATGTACTAGCCTGAAACTTAAAATAGCGTCTAAGTACATCGGCAATCACAAATAAAACACATATTCATGAAATCTTACAGCTAGTTACAAAATCATATTTACATTGCTTAATCTACTGTGACTCAGCTGGAAACTTAAAATAGCAGCTTGAACTTTTCAACTGATTAATAATCGGTTACTCTTAAATCATTTAGTCAAAATTAATTACTTATTAATTACAACTTCTTTAATGTCCTCTTGGTCAGGCAAAAGCATGGCAATCTAGCAAGCCTTAAATCTTACACTCTAGATTTACATGCTGTACAAATTACCCATGCTGTGGTATTAATCAATCCTTGGTTGGTACAATTTCAGGTCTACATTGTTCCGCATACCTCATAGTTTTCCAGAGCTTGGATACTCTAAGCAATACGCATTTGTGTGAGGTATACCAATGACTTTATATGGTCCACTATAAACAAACTTAAATTTAGAGATTTCATTGTCTATCTCGCTCGATTTCTCATGAGCTTTTACAAGTACTAAGTCTCCGATTGCAAACTTAGCAAAACGCGCTTTAGAGTCATGACGACGTGTGCGAGCATCGGCTTTTAGCTTCATTACTTCTCGCAAACGATCTTTTTTTCACACCAATACTAATGTCAAACCGTGGAGGGAATTTGATTATCTCTTCCAATTCACTTTCTGCACTATTGTCAATGCCAAGATTCCTCACATTACAGTAGTTCAATTTTATACCTACGTCAATACCATCCGGCCAGTTAACAATGTGTATAGGCTGGTATTGCCTATGCACACCGTCTACTGCCTTGTCAAAACTAACTACTATTGTTTTATCTTGTAACGTACATGTCAAAGTTTTGCTTTCGCAATTAATCACTGCACTGTACTCTAATAGCCACTCTAAACCGATAATTACTTCCGTAGTTAAGTCTGGCACGACGACAAACTCTTGTTCAAATCGTGCCCCACATATCTCGAAGTTGACATAAATTTGTTTTGTGACCGGTTTACTGGCCTTCCTAGTAGTACCGATAATTTTCACTCCTGTCACTGGCATAACTACGATGCCGGGTCTGTCTTTCAGTAACTCAAATATTTTCCCAGATACAGCAGTCAATTCTGCACCGGTGTCAATCAACACGTTTAGTTGTAGGTCGTGCATATTAACAGACACTACTATCTGTCTACACTTGTCCTCGACTGTTTCTTTATTTTCCCACAGTAAATCCTCCTCTATATCCAGGTCATTCCAGAAAAAACCATCCGGCTTTGATCCTAAATCCGGCTTATCTGGCGGCCTTTTCAGCCTCTGTTCACATACAGTTTTAATTTCAACACGTTTGTCCTGAGGCTTAGTCTGTAGCCTCGCCTCCAATACCGAAACCTTTTCCTGTAACTCGTCAACTAGTGAGTGTTCCTTCGCTATCAATTCACTAATTCTCACCTTCGTTGATTCCACTTTGGTCAGATTGATCTCATCTGCCAATCTGCCTGGAGGAATGTGCCCAGTAGTATCTGCAATTACTTCCTCTGGATCTGCGCAAACCACACTGCTACCGTCTGACCGTATAACGTCAGCTCTAACCTCATACACGCTGTAATCTGCGTGCTTTTCTACCAATCGTGTCCGGCTGTCACTAAAATTCTCGTATTCTTTCTCCTTAATACTTTCGCAATGTTTTAACTGGAGTTTTGCGCCGGATGGGTCGGCTACTTCTACCACTATAACTTTCGGTAAAGTCTGCCGGTCAGGGCCAGAACTTTCCGTTACTACTTCAACATCCAACTCTTGCGGGACGAAACACGACGAATCTTGCTCGTGCTCCCCATTAACATCAACTATTTCTAGTAAAATCTGCCGGTTAGGGCCAGAACTTTCTATCACTTCACAACTACTATCTTCCTGTGGGACGAGACGCGGCAAATCCTGCCCGAGCTCCCCATAAACACTTCTCCCGTACAGGCCACTGTTGTTGTTGTTGTGGTCTTCAGTTCTGAGACTTGTTTGATGCAGCTCTCCATGCTACTCTATCCTGTGCAAGCTTCTTCATTTCCCAGTACCTACTGCAAACTACATCCTTCTGAATCTGCTTAGTGTATTGATCTCCTGGTCTCCCTCTACGATTTTTACCCTCCACACTGCCTCCAATGCTAAATTTGTGATCCCTTGATGCCTCAAAACATGTCCTACCAACCGATCCCTTCTTCTAGTCAAATTGTGCCACAAACTCCTCTTCTCCCCAATCCTATTCAGTACCTCCTCATTAGTTATGTGATCTACCCATCTAATCTTCAGCATTCTTCTGAAGCACCACATAGCGAAAGCTTCTATTCTCTTCTTGTCCAAACTGGTTATCGTCCATGTTTCACTTCCATACATGGCTACACTCCATACAAATACTTTCAGAAACGACTTCCTGACACTTAAATCCATACTAGATGTTAACAAATTTCTCTTCTTCAGAAACGATATCCTTGCCATTGCCAGTCTACAATTTATATCCTCTCTACTTCGAACGTCATCAGTTATTTTACTCCCTAAATAGCAAAACTCCTTTACTACTTTAAGCTTCTCATTTCCTAATCTAATCCCCTCAGAATCACCCGATTTAATTTGACTACATTCCATTATCTTCGTTTTGCTTTTGTTGATGTTCATCTTATATCCTCCTTTCAAGACTGTCCATTCCGTTCAACTGCTCTTCCAAGTCCTTTGCTGTCTCTGACAGAATTACAATGTCATCGGCGAACCTCAAAGTTTTTACTTCTTCTCCATGAATTTTAATACCTACTCCGAATTTTTCTTTTGTTTCCTTTACTGCTTGCTCAATATACAGATTGAATAACATCGGGGAGACACCACAACCCTGTCTCACTCCTTTCCTAACCACTGCTTCCCTTTCATGCCCCTCGACTCTTATAATTGCCATCTGGTTTCTGTACAAATTGTAAATAGCCTTTCGCTCCCTGTATTTTACCCCTGCCACCTTTAGAATTTGAAAGAGAGTATTCCAGTCAACATTGCCAAAAGCTTTCTCTAAGTCTACAAATGCTAGAAACGTAAGTTTGCCTTTTCTTAATCTTTCTTCTAAGATAAGTCGTAAGGTTAGTATTGCCTTATGTGTTCCAACATTTCTACGGAATCCAAACTGATCTTCCCCGAGGTCCGCTTCTACCAGTTTTTCCATTTGTCTGTAAAGAATTCGCGTTAGTATTTTGCAGCTGTGACTTATTAAACTGATAGTTCGGTAATTTTCACATCTGTCAACACCTGCTTTCTTTGGTATTGGAATTATTATATTCTTCTTGAAGTCTGTGGGTATTTCGCCTGTCTCATACATCTTGCTCACCAGATGGTAGAGTTTTGTCATGACTGGCTCTCCCAAGTCCATCAGTAGTCTAATGGAATGTTGTCTACTCCCGGGGCCTTGTTTCGACTCAGGCCACTATAATCTCTTAATTCGTCGTATAAGCGACCGAACTGCCTCAACCAGACCTCATCCCTCTCTGCATCCCCTCGCTCAATGACGGACGTGTTATCCGACATCTGACCTTCTCTCAACAATTGCGAAAAATTCTTAAACTCAATCTCCAGTTCCGCTGTGGGTGTTACAGCTGCCACTGTACAATCGATTTCCGGAACACTACTTAAATTGTTCTCACTGACAGTGAATGTATTTACTACTTCCGTGTCTACAACTGATCTACTACTTGTGGGTGCATTCCTTTGTCCCAACACTGGCACACTCTCCCGCCGTTGAATATTCCATACGGAATTTTCATAACGACGACACCTGGGTTTTCTCCTGTTATTGGGCCTCCAAAATTTCTCCACGCCCGGTGGACCCCTCACCGGCGCGGCTAATGGTTTCCCTGTCTCGTCCCAGCAGATCTGCTCCCCGGACGCTGCTGAGGCGTCTTATCGCACCCTCTGGCGTTATTACTATCCTGTGAAGCCCGTATCACGTTAGTATGATACTGGTTTCCGTCATTCCTGTTATTATTTGCATTGTACCGATTGTTATTACGGTCCGAACCATTATTGTTATTGCTGCCATGGTGGCGGTATGCATTATTCCCATGGTTATCGTTGTTGTGGTTGCTGTGGTACCCGTTGTTGTTACCACGGCCTCTACCACTATCGCGATTATTGCGCTAATTATCCTCGTCCTCAACTCTTTCCAGGAAATCATTGATTGTCCTGTAATTGCTTCCTACGTAGCGTTTTGTATCATCTGGTAGCTTCTTGTAGAGTTCCCAGACTATTTCGGATTCCGTGCGGCGATCACGCAAATATTCCAACTTGCGGATCCAGCCCCCACAAAACTCCTTCATCGAGCCACGCGAATTCGCATCGAAAGGCCTCGATACGACAAATTCGCGCCAGACACTTTGCCGTTTTTGCTCTGACCAGTATTCAGCCAGAAACAAATTTTTAAACTCGTCAAAAGTCAGGTGGGTAATGTTGAGGTTTAAGCCCCAACGCTTGGCATCACCAGCCAACACATCAATAACCGCATTAATTTTTCTCTCATTAGTCCATGATCTGGGTAAAACTCTTTCACAATTTTTAATGAAATCCGTCGGGTGTATACCACCTTTTTTCAAGGGGTCGAACCGCTCCTCTTTCGTCAACAATTCCGAACTATGTGCACAGATTGGCACATAGCTCTGTTTTTCGTCAAGTTTCTTTTCTAATTCCGACACTCTCGTACTTACTTGGCAAGTAGTTGTCGCAAGCGTTTCTACTTCCGTTTTTTTTCTTCGCAGGTATTAGCCTGCTTCGTCACTTTGGTATCTACTTCGAATACTAAAGCCTTTAAAGTTTCCACCTACTTTTGATCCTCTTTTTTCACTAATTGAATTTGTTCCGTCACCTTATTCTCGATGATCGGAGCAACTGCTTCTCTAACACTTTTTTCGATTCTGCTAATTTCGGAAGAAAAATTAGTATATATGCACGCAACTTCCGCCTGAACGCCTAACATTTCCTGTTTAAGATTACCGATTTCGGTATTAATCACAACAATATCTTCTTTGATTTTATCAACTTTTGTGTTAACAACTCCGACATTGTTGTTAACAACATTAAAAGCTTTGTCCTGATTGTCTAGCTTCCGTTCAATTTTTTCAGACTGGCTCGTGATTTCGTTAATCAAAACATTCAATAAATCAGTTAAATTCCCGGAAACTACCGGTTTTACTTCCGTAGCGGCTTCCTCTTTAATTGTCCCCCCGTATTCGTCATCAAGTGATTCACATTTGATTTTCACTTCCGATTCCGAAACATTTTCTAATGTTTGGAATTCCATTTCTGCTCTTTGTTGCGTTTCGGCGGTTGCGTCTTTTATGCTAGCCGCCTGCCCCTGAACAATGGGTTCCGCGGTGCGCGTTTCCCACTGCTCGACCGATTGTTCCGTATTCAAGTCTACCAAATATTGGTAATTGTTACCTTCACTCATTTTAATAATTTTCAATATAAATGCCAAATCTCAAAACTAATTAGGATTCCTCACACTAATATTCTCGCTGACGTATCGACCACTTCGTAACCAGTACATTGTTACGAGATTTGCACAATGCAAAACATGTGTCCAGAACAACCTCAAATCCGAAGATTGTCCTGTCACCAGGTCGCCACGTGTAACCTCCCCCTCACTTATCGACCTTAATGACAGTGAAAAATTAAACCGCATGTACCTAATGGAAATTTGGGAAAAGCAATCGTCACCAAAGTTAATTTGTCGGTAAAGAGGGAGGAAAGGGTTACATCTAAATGAAAGGAAAAATGCAAATGAAACTGGTGGAAATTAATTTTGAAAAGGGGTAAAGTTAATAAAGAAAGAAAATGTGCAGCCATTACGTTAACAATTAACTAGCAGTAATTAGATATTTGAGATTTGGGGGAAATTACGGTCGCCAGTCCTAAGGACAATTACTATAGTAACTGAAAAAGAAAGGTTATTACACATATAATTAGCACTAGAAACGTGGCAACTGAAGGTTGACACGTGTAGCATGAAAATTGAAAGTTTGTCAGAAATAATAAATTTCGCTACACTCTGACTTAATTTAGCAAAAGAATTAATAAAACCGGAAAATCGAAAGTTAATTTAGTGACTGAAGTTAATAGTGAGCTTTCTTTCTGAAGCACATCGAAATTCAGTAAAATACGGTTAGTCTTGGACTACCTCAACAATCATTTCAAAATCTACTTGAATCAACGCAATTTAGAAATAAGAGATTTAACTTTGAACTTGAATTAAATGATTCTGAACAATTAACTATAGTAAAATTTTGTACGCACCAAGCTGAGCTGTAGTCACAGGTAAGCTAAAATACGGTAACAAAACTCGCACTCATAATTTGTGCTTGTGTAATCTAAATATTGTAGCCAGCTATGAATACTTTAACTGAACTTTGAAATTAAAGCAGTGAAATAGAATAATATTGCTTTAATGCTGGCGTTTGAATTTCAACGACATTCGGGTTCATTCCGGAATAGGAAGGGACCCTGCTTGGTAATGCAATTGGGACAATGAGCAACAAAGGTTCATGCTACGTTGCTGTAATTTTCTGATTTGAACAGTTTTAAAAGCTGAGGTCTGCCATACAGTTCTAAAACTTTACGTGCTTCCAGTCTTCCTTGTTGGATGGTTGAAGGTTTGAAGCCGTCGATCGAGGAAGTGGCGACAGTCACTCATTGTCGGTCGTCGCTGTTGCAGAAGCTGGATGTTGGCGCGCCTCCTTCTCGACACGGTCACCAGGCGAAACGGGCTCTTGATGTGCGCCAGCTAATGCTTCCCGTCCGCGACACCGTGTCAGAAACTATCATAGCAAGTCGAGCGCAATTACATGCTGCCCAACCCCGAAAGCGCGGCAACTCGCGGGAGCGTCACACAACACACCTGCTCCACTGCACCATCCCAGCCAGACCCTCTCTGCTCAGCCCGTGCTCCACGCGGCAGAGTTAACACTACCAAAGATCCTAAACACTTTCGTTCTCCAGACGACCTATCGATGTATTCGTTCGATAGCATAGTTTTCCCTAGGCCAGACCCAGCGTATAAATACAAATAATAGTCACTAAACAAACCAATTATACATCGACATAAATGCATATATATACAAATGGTAAAACAATTACAATATACAAAGACACAGAAATGTTATATCCTCAGGTAACAAAATAAGGAAAAAAATTTGCAGTGCAATAGATGGAAATAGGAGGATATGCATTTCCGGCGTTACAGATGTCGTAGACTTTGTGTGTGGTTTAGCGTTGTTATGCTAGAATAGATGGTGCTCCATGTGAGGACGAACTCCTTTTGCGGTTAGAAACTCGGTTACAGCACGCTGTTTCTCTCGCACTGAAATAGTCACTTTTCACACCGTCATGATACGCGCTACACTTTGGAGCCCTATAGTGGCAGATGTTGCAACTTGCATCAGCGAAGCGGTTAAGTCGATCAAGTAGTATGCAGGTAGTTTGCACGACAATGAAATGCTGGGTGTTTGCAGTTAAACTGACAGTGTCCTGTGTGCTGCTGCAGTGCGCGCTCTATACATCGTAGAATGCTGAAACATCGGAGGTATGTTCATTAGTCACTATGCTCGTGGAGTGGGACGAAAAAAATTAATAGTTCCACTTTCTGCCGTAAAGGCAAAATACGGCTCTGTAAGCAGTCAGAGCCGGCCAGGGTGGCTGAGCGGTGCTAGGCGCTTCAGTCTGGAACCACAGGACCGCTACGGTCGCAGGTTCGAATCCTGCCTCGAGCATGGGTGAGTGTCATGTCGTTAGGTTAGTTAGGTTTAAGTAGTTCTATGTTCTAGGGGACTGATGACCTCAGATGTTAAGTCCCAAAGTGTTCAGAGCCATTTGAACCATAAAGCAGACAGAATGTCAAGAGTTTCCTGTTTTGACGTCAGTGTGCTGTTTGTCTCTTGGCGGCGGGTGTTTATTTCTTCTGTGAAGTGACTTTTGGTTCAAAATGGGTCAAATGGCTCTAAGCACTATGAGACTTAACTTCTGAGGTCATCAGTCCCCTAGACTTAGAACTACTTAAACCTAACTAACCTAAGGACAGCACACTCATCCAAGCCCGAGGCAGGATTCGAACCTGCGACCGTAGCAGGAGCGCGGTTCCGGACTGAAGCGCCTAGAACCGCTCGACCACAACAGCCGGCGTGGCTTTTGGTGTTAAGGATTAAGAAGGTTGAAGCTTTCTGTACCAAACACAGTGGCTATCGAGAAGAAAGTACATGCACCGCTGGTAAATTTGTTTCATCCTAACGACAGCAATAGAAGTGCTGCATTCCAGGAATATCGCCGACAGGTTCAGAATGTGTACCAAATGGTGCCCCAAAATACACTACTATGCCTTGACATTCCTCTTCGAGTTTTGGCAGTTATGGAGGCTAATCAAAATTCTTTGGGCGGCCGAAGTACATTTTACTCCACACGTAGCCGTGAACGCAAAGAATTGTCACATGTTGTACAGGAACATCTGCTGTACTCAGCTTATGTGACTGTCAGGTGAGGTTTCTCAAGCTCCTTCATTCTTCTTCCGTTTTTCTTCGAGAAGATGACACCTCAAGGGCCTGTTACGTGTGCAGTGATATCTCCACATTATAAGGACCTCTTTGAGCAACACTTGATTCCAGCATTGCAGGAAATCAACTGTGTCTACTCCACTATTTTCATACAAGCTTGGATGACATGACTTGTCGCTCTCCAGGTGAAAGATATGCTTCGAGAAACCTTTGGTAACGACCACATCATCTCTAGGCAGTTTTAAGATGTGTGGCGTTCCACATCCCCGACCTAAATCCACGTGACTGCTAGTTGTGGGAATATCTAAAAGATCGTGTCTATCGGGAATGTATCCAGACTCTCATTAATCTGGATAGCAAGCAATGACACATCACTCTCATTACACTGGATATGCTGAGAGCAGCTGCCGGCCATGCCGTGTTACATCTACATGTAGATGATTACTCTGCAATTCACATTTAAGTGCTTGGCAGAGGGTTCATCGAACCACAAGCATACTATCTCTCTACCATTCCACTCCCGAACAGCGCGCGGGAAAACGAACACCTAAACCTTTCTGCTCGAGCTCTGATTTCTCTTATTTTATTTTGATGATCATACCTACCTATGTAGGTTGGGCTCAACAAAATATTTTAGCAATCGGAAGAGAAAGTTGGTGACTGAAATTTCGTAAATAGATCTCGCCGCGACGAAAAACGTCTTTGCATTAATGACTTCCATCCCAACTCGCGTATGATATCTGCACACTCTCTCCCCTATTACGTGATAATACGAAACGAGCTGCCCTTTTTTGCACCCTTTCGATGTCCTCCGTCAATCCCACCTGGTAAGTATCCCCCACCGCGCAGCAATATTCTAACAGAGGACGAACGAGTGTAGTGTAAGCTGTCTGTTTAGTAGACTTTTGCATCTTCTAAGTGGCCTGCCAACGAAACGCAGCCTTTGGCTCGCCTTCCCCACAATATTATCTATGTGGTCTTTCCAACTGAAGTTGTTCGTAATTTTGCAGCTTGTTGATGAAGCGGGAGACCATGTTGAAGACATATTGTAACTTATGACATTAGGCTAATGAACATGGGAAAACTGGTTACTGAGCACACCAGGAAGCAGATGCAACTCTGGGGCAAGTTATTTATTCGGCACTTAAAATTACTGCATTGTGTCTACTGTCTTCAGTTTCGCCACGATACGAATCTACGAGAGACTGAAACTAGTATTTGGGCCCAGGATCAGCCTGTGAAAATTACAGTAGGATTCAGGAGAGGGTGCAAGATCATGTGTTAACTCTATTAATTATTATCCGGTGCACTGGAGTTTACGAGGTGCGGCTAGACAAAAACCGGACTGATGCTGGAAAAAAACATTTATTTACAATTATTTACAATTTCATGTTATCTCCTTCAATGTACTCTCCTCCTCGGCCTCTACACCGCTCCATACGAATTTTCCACTGTTCATAGCAATGTTGCAGATCATTTTCGGTAAGTCCGTACATTACTTCCGTCGCTTTTTCTTTTACTGCTACAACAGTCTCAAATCTAGTTCCTTTCAAAGCTGACTTGACTTTAGGGAAAAGAAAAAAGTCACAGGGGGCCAAATCAGGTGAGTAGGGTGGATGATCTAAGATGGGAATGTTGTGTTTTGCCAAAAACGTCTTCACTGACAACGCACTGTGAGCTGGGGCATTGTCTTGGTGAAGGATCCATGACTTTTTTCTCCACAAATCGTTCCGTTTTCTCCGTACTCGCTCACGTAGGGTAGCCAGGACGCTAATGTAGTAATGCTGATTCACTGTTTGTCCCTCTGGTACCCAATCAATGTGCACAATCCCTTTGATGTCAAAAAAAAACAATCATCATTGCCTTGAATTTCGATTTTGACATTCGTGCTTTTTTTTGTCGTGGAGAACCAGGAGTTTTCCAATGCATCGATTGGCGTTTAGTTTCGGGATCGTAAGTAAAAAACCACGATTCATCGCATGTAATAACATTTTGTAAGAAGGTGGGATCACTTTCAATGTTTTCCAGGATGTCAGAACAAATCATTCTTCGGCGTTCCTTCTGTTCAATTGTGAGACACTTTGGAACCATTTTTGAACACACTTTGTTCATGTTGAAACTTTCATGAAGAATCTGCCTAACACTTTCCTTGTCAACTCCTGTTAACTCAGACACTGCTCTGATTGTTAAACGGCGATCTTGTCGAACAAGTTTACAGATTTTTTCAATGTTTGCATCAGTTTTTGCTGACAATGGTCTGCCAGTGCGAGTGTCATCACTGGTGTCTTCGCGTCCATCTTTAAATCGTTTAAACCACTCAAACACTTGTGTTCGCGATAAACAATCATCGCCGTACACTTGTTGTAACATTACAGAAGTTTCACTTGCAGATTTTCCTACTTTGAAACAAAATTTGATGTTAACACGCTGTTCTTTCTGTACACTCAACATTTTCCGACGCACAGACAAAACGTCAACTACTTAAAACAGACGCCACGGGCAGACTGAGTGCAGGAGGCAGATGAGACTCGAGCAGTAGGCGGAACGAGAGTCACGTGACAGGCAACGCGACTTTCAGCCTTATTGCATTCGTTTTATTGTTTCACCAGTACTAGTCCGATTTTTTTCTAGCCACACCTCGTATTTTGTAGCGACATTGTTGAATCTCTTCGTAAAATCCTCCAAATGTTATCGTTGAACTAGGAAGCATTTTTGAATTCTTTACTTGAGTTACATGACATGTACATGTCGATAACGAAGTTGGTAACGTTTTTCGGCTTAAATCACAACTGCTCTCAAGTTACCATATCAGAAATATATCTCCTCTATTCTCGAGGCCTAAAATAATTAAGTATCTTTCACGTGTGTGGTGTCGAACGAGCTATTCGAGGCAGTCGCCAGTCAATGTTTTCAGTATCACTTCATAAATCTGTTCGTACTGACCGTCGATAGCGGCCGGTCGGTGTGGCCGAGCGGTTCTAGGCGCTTCAGTCTGGAACCGCGCTACAGCTACGGTCACAGGTTCGAATCCTGCCTCGGGCATGGATGTGTGTGATGTCCTTAGGTTAGTTAGGTTCAACTAGTTCTGAGTTCTAGGGGACTGATGATCTCAGATGTTAAGTCCCATAGTGCTGAGAGCCATTTTTGTCGATAGCGCATGCGTGGTTTTCCCTGTCGAAAGTGGATAAGTTAAAGTCAGCACCTACCACTACCGTATTCTCGGGTTATTAATGTACTACTGAGATTGGGCATCTCTGAATGACTGTAGTACCGATTTGGGTGAGTCGGGTCGCCAGTCGAGCTGTTACATTATTAATCTACGTCTATCGACCCCTGCTACTGTTGTCGATACTAGTTCACAGTTCGATTCAATCTGGATCTCACCTCTGCTTGTTGCTAAAAACACACTTTCTTACTTTCTTTCCGATATACATCCCACGTTTCGAAAATTTCCTTGTTCTTCAGTTGAGGTTACAACCAACTCTTTGCTCCTTTTAAGACACGGTTCTTAGGAAATATGTGCAACTCTCGGCACTGCGTGTACTCCACGGTTCGTGGGAGACCTGTAGCTATCTGTGTGGTCGCATGGAAGAGCTCTGAAACTCATATGCCTGATTTCAGTCACGTTTATTAACAGGGAATGAAAGTTTTAGCGTCTGTTTATGTTTTGGAGTAGTGAATAAGGTCATGAGTTGTCTGAACTATGTTGCTTTATTTCTCGGCCAGATAATGAAGTAACATAACGCCAGAGACTGTGCATAGTTACGAAAGATGTAAAATGCTACGTATACGAAATTTTAAAGTGTTCAGAGAAGATAAATAGAAAAAAAATATATGTGACAAAAATGTCAAAGGAGCACCGCTTCCACGCTAAGGGGTTCGTCAAGATTTTGACGCTATTGATATTCAGATTCCTCGTTCAACCTGACGTGTAATGAATGCTCTTACAGGGACGGTGCCGAAAATGACGGCTCTTTATACCAAGGCACAACTGGCATCTGCTTGCTGATGACTGCCTAATGTGTTAAGTTTCAACGAAACAGTGAGCTAGCTCTTTTGCAGTACCTATCAGTGTCTCTTAAACCAAACGTTTCATTTCCCCCCACAAAAAAAAAAAAATTCCATTGGAGTTCAGCAACATCTCTAAAACAATATTCATAACACGTCAGTTTGAGCACCATCACTGGTGTTAAAACCTTCATGAAACCCTTAGCGGAAAAAAGTGCACCTGAGACAGTTTACGCCACAAAAAAGATGTTTCAGTTTCTTTTATCCTCTAAACACACAAAAATTTTGTGTTTGTAGTTTTTTATCCCATACACACAATCTGCAACCCAGTGTGAGCTGAATGATACAAGGTCCATAGGACTACTACGTTTTAGGATATCTTACTGTTCGAGTCACGCATGAAGCTTGGTGACAGTGATTCCTTAAATGATTTCGAGTGCCATATAATTTTTCTGCGGTTACCGTGAGAGCGATGTCTAGGGATCTGAAGTATATATCCAGTTTCTTGACTTAATACAGGTTGTTTAATGTTGACATTAGCTTTCGGTGCGTAGCTGGAATCATGAATCGTCTGCCAGTTTCGGTTGTTCAACATCACCGTAACGCCCTCTCGTGAGTGAAACAAACTGACCATTCCCGCTGCCGCATTTTTATTTAATTCAATATCCCATTTCTCGTCCGGTCAGTCTCCTCTGTACACTACATTTTCCCAGTATTCAACCAATGCAGCTCTGTTCATCCAGACATCACAACGACGCAAATTTCGGGAAGTATCTGATTCGTTAGGTCCACGGAGAATGAGGATCTGACGATTGGCTTCTTGATTTATGTAGTAGAGTGAACTAAATATAATACAAAACCATAAACATAGTCTCTATTTTTGAAGGAGAAGGAGTAACTGTTAGGAAAAATCTGTAAATGTTAGGGAGTTTAAGTCACTTTAAAATAACACTCTAGTTAATTCGTTCAAGTTATAATGCACACTAGAAAAATTAAAACTGTTTATAATTCTTTAGACTGAAATTCTTAAATATAATTTGGTTGATCGAAAATACCATACACATGTTATATTGTTATTGTAATGACCAGATAAAACTACAGTCAGCTGGCCATAACTGTGGATTCTTTGATTTCTCTTATAGAGCGAACATCGAACTACAAAATATGAAATATTAGTTCACGTTATTACATGAAAGATAAACAGGTTTACTTAACTTGATACAGTCCATTGCCACAGGAGTGCTCAGTAGTTTAAAACTGTCATTGACTATTGATACTCTAATTAACTAACTGTTGTCTTAATTTAGAAATACACTATATAAAAGAGATATATAAAAGATAAGAACTGTTTTTCATCATTTTATGAACAACAACACGCCCGTTAAACACAAAGCAGATTACTCGTTTGATATATCCCAACTAGCAGCAACATACAGGATCGGAAATTTCCCCGTCACAACACTCTCATTAATAAGAGAAACATCTTCTTCAATTACTTAGGAAACTATTTTATCCTCGTACAAAGACTTTGGAGACATAGCTTCTGGGTCGTTTTCCGGTATTCCATGAATGGTGCAGACATATATGTTTGTGTATGAATTTCTCTTCCCTCCTCATAATTTAGCCTCTGCTCCATCTACAGGGTGTTTCAAAAATGACCGGTATATTTGAAACGGCAATAAAAACTAAACGAGCAGCGATAGAAATACATCGTTTGTTGCAATATGCTTGGGACAACAGTACATTTTCAGGCAGACAAACTTTCGAAATTACAGTAGTTACAATTTTCAACAACAGATGGCGCTGCGGTCTGGGAAACTCTATAGTACCACATTTTCCACATATCCACCATGCGTAGCAATAATATGGCGTAGTCTCTGAATGAAATTACCCGAAACCTTTGACAACGTGTCTGGCGGAATGGCTTCACATGCAGATGAGATGTACTGCTTCAGCTGTTCAATTGCTTCTGGATTCTGGCGGTACACATGGTCTTTCAAGTGTCCCCACAGAAAGAAGTCACAAGGGTTCATGTCTGACGAATAGGGAGGCCAATCCACGCCGCCTCCTGTATGTTTCGGATAGCCCAAAGCAATCACACGATCATCGAAATATTCATTCAGGAAATTAAAGACGTCGGTCGTGCGATGTGGCTGGGCACCATCTTGCATAAACCACGAGGTGTTCGCAGTGTCGTCTAAGGCAGTTTGTACCGCCACAAATTCACGAAGAATGTCCAGATAGCGTGATGCAGTAATCGTTATCGGATCTGAAAAAGGGGCCAATGATTCCTTTGGAAGACATGGCGGCCCAGACCAGTACTTTTTGAGGATGCAGGGACGATGGGACTGCAACATGGGGCTTTTCGGTTCCCCATATGCGCCAGTTCTGTTTATTCACGAAGCCGTCCAGGTAAAAATAAGCTTCGTCAGTAAACCAAATGCTGCCCACATGCATATCGCCGTCATCAATCCTGTGCACTATATCGTTAGCGAATGTCTCTCGTGCAGCTATGGTAGCGGCGCTGAGGGGTTGCCGCGTTTGAATTTTGTATGGATAGAGGTGTAAACTCTGGCGCATGAGACGATACGTGGACGTTGGCGTCATTTGGACCGCAGCTGCAACACGGTGAACAGAAACCCGAGGCCGCTGTTGGATCACCTGCTGCACTAGCTGCGCGTTGCCCTCTGTGGTTGCCGTACGCGGTCGCCCTACCTTTCCAGCACGTTCATCCGTCACGTTCCCAGTCCGTTGAAATTTTTCAAACAGATCCTTTATTGTATCGCTTTTCGGTCCTTTGGTTACATTAAACCTCCGTTGAAAACTTCGTCTTGATGCAACAACACTGTGTTCTAGGCGGTGGAATTCCAACACCAGAAATATCCTCTGTTCTAAGGAATAAACCATGTTGTCTACAGCACACTTGCACGTTGTGAACAGCACACGCTTACAGCAGAAAGACGACGTACAGAATGGCGCACCCACAGACTGCGTTGTCTTCTATATCTTTCACACCACTTGCAGCGCCATCTGTTGTTGAAAATTGTAACTACTGTAATTTCGAAAGTTTGTCCGCCTGAAAATGTGCTGTTGTCCCAAGCATATTGCAACAAAAGGTGTATTTCTATCGCTGCTCGTTTAGTTTTTATTGCCGTTTCAAATATACCGGTCATTTTTGAAACACCCTGTATATGTGCTGGATCCGTCGTAAAAACGGTATCTGGTGTTGGGTTCTCCTAGGCGAGCAACATCATCTACGCTATTGTCACTCTTCAAAGAGATGTATAAGTTAGAATCCATCTTCGCATATTCATTTCTTTTCTGTTTACTTGTCGGTGCTTTGGTCGCAGTTACTTGTCGGTGCTTTGGTCGCAGGAATACCTTTCTGGATCTCCTGCTTTTGACCTTCTCCTTTTTTGTTCACCTCGGGATATTGCTTCCGGAGGTTGTGTTGCTGGATTATAGATAGGGCGGCAACTCGCAGTACACCACTGTGTAACTGGTGGTTGAGCCTCAGACGACGGTGTATGGCTTATGGAATGAAATGTGTTATATTTTGGAATGGAGCGTGGAGTATCATGGACTTGGAACACTTCCACAAGAAACACACAGGCATGTAGTTCATCTTCTATATTTAAGAGCACAATGAATTCAGCACAAATGGTCTTTGTTTTGTAGCCAATTCCTAACAGGAAAATAAGTCAACAAATTAACGCATGTACTTGGAGTACAAATATTGGTTGAGGAAACAACACAATGAAAGCTTCTACAAACAGAGTTCGTTCTCCACTAGTCTCGCTACGAAATGTTTAAGTCCTCGCTCTCTTTGAGCAGAGCACATTGAAACAGGCTAACGCGTAGTTATGATCTGTAGCCGTTCACAAAGTCTTACCAAATGAATATGAGAGAATAGCAACAGGACCTCGAGCACGTTGCAGAAATCCCTTGGTGTCTAAGGCGGTATGTGGTCGAAGCGGTGCTGGATCCGGAACGAACTTCTCTTGGCTGGCTGCGTCGTAACACATGTGGTCGTCACTGGCGTGGTCCTAAATACCCGCACGGCGGAGGTACACATGCGACTGATTAGCTGCACGTGGCATTGGTGGATGCATCAATAGGTTCGTGGCAGGAGCGAAATCCCTTGCAGATCTACATTGCCTCTGTTCTTTGGTCCGATGTAGGCGAAGGTCCTCTGCCAGTTGCGCTGCGAATGACTGAGCCGGAACGTCGTGTAGTCACAGGTTATGAGCTGGCATCCAATCCAACGGCGGTGTGTAGCAATGTGGCGTTGGCGCCTGACGGCTTTTATGACACGCTAGAGCGTATCATACACGGAAGCGCCAAAAAAAAAAAAAAAACTGCTATAGCCATGCGTATTCAAATACAGAGATATGTAAATAGGTGGAATTCGCCGTTGCGGTTGGAAACGCCTATATAAGACAACAAGTGCCTGGTGCAGTTGTTAGACTGGTTGCTGCTGCTACAATGGCAAGTTATCAAGATCTAAGTGAGTTTGAAAGTGGTGTCATACTCAGCGCCGGCCGCAGTGGCCGTGCGGTTCTAGGCGCTGCAGTCCGGAACTGCGCGACCGCTGCGGTCGCAGGTTCAAATCCTGATTCGGGCATGGATGTGTGTGATGTCCTTACGTTGGTTAGGTTTAAGTAGTTCAAAGTTCTAGGGGACTGATGACCTAAGATATTAAGTCCCATAGTGCTCAGAGCCATTTGAACCTTTTTTTATAGTCAGCGCACGAGCGATGGCACACAGCATCTCCCAGGCAGCGATGAAGTTGGGATTTTCCCGTACGAGTGTTTCACGAGTGCGCAGTGAAAAATGATTCAAATGGCTCTGAGCACTATGCGACTTAACTTCTGAGGTCACCAGTCGCCTAGAACTTAGAACTAATTAAACCTAACTAACCTAAGGACATCACACACATCCATGCCCGAGGCAGGATTCGAACCTGCGACCGTAGCGGTCGCTCGGTTCCAGACTGTAGCGCCTAGAACGGCACGGCCACTCCGGACGGCAGTGCACGGTGAATATCAGGAATCTGGTGAAACATCAAATCTCCGATACCGCTGCTGCCGGAGAAACATCGTGCACCAACAGGACCAACGACGACTGAAGAGATTCGTTCGACGTGACAGATGAGCAATCCTTCCACAAATTGCTGCAGATTTCAATGCTGGGACATCAACAAATGTCAGCGTGCGAACCATTCTGCGAACCATAATCTGTATGGACTTCCAGAGACGAAGATCCACTCGTGTACCCTTGATGACTGCACGACACAAAGCTGTACGCCTCACCTGGGGTTACCGACATTGGACTGTTGATGACTAGAAACATGTTGCTTGGTCGGACGAGACTCGTTTCAAATTATATTGAGCGGTTGGACGTGTAAGGGTATGGAGACAACCTCATGAACCCACGGACCCTGCTTGCCACAAGGGACTGTTCAAGCTGGTGGAGGGTGTGTAATGGTCTTCGGCGTGTGCAGTTGGAGTGATATGGGACCGCTGACACGTCTAGATACGAATCTGCTAGGTGACATGTACGTAAGCATTTTGTCTGATCACCTGCCTCCATTCATGTCCATTGTGCATTCCGACGGACTTTGGTAATTCCAGCAGGACAATGCGACACCCCACATTTCCATAATTGCTACAGAGTGGCTTTAGGACCACTCTTCTGAGTTTAAACACCTCCGCTGGCCACCAAACTCCCCAGACATTAACATTATTGAGAATATCTGGGATGCATTGCAACGTGCTATTCTGAAGATATCTCCAACCCCTCGTACTCTTACGGACTTTCTGACAGCCCTGCAAGGGTCATGGTGTCAGTTACCTTCAGCACAATTTCAAACATGAGTCGAGTCCATGCAACGTCGTGTTGTGGCACTTCTGCGGGGCCCTACATGATATTAAGCTAGTGCATGAATTTCTTCGGCTCTTCAGTGTATATAAGGATTATAATAGGTGCTTAATAATTATCTAGGTATAATAAACGTGACAATAATTGAACAAGTCATCAGATAGGTCACACTGTTCTGTACATCTAACACAAATTTGGCGGATACGTGGTCAGTACTTGCGTATGGGTGGAAAATGTAGAGTTGTATACATATTTATTCTCGATCTGAAAGCGCTATCTGTCAAAACTACTTTTTTACCTACAAAATGAAGTTCCTAATGTAGTGGACGGACAAGGCAGCCAGTCCACAGAGACGGGTAGCCGAAAGGGCACACGTACACACACGCCGACTGGCGCAAAGTCTGGAACAGGATACGTGATGAATGTGATAAAGAAAAGAACGTAGCTACTAGAACACTTAACTTTTATATCGTCCTTTGGTATACAGCATTCTTGATGATACAAGTGAGACTCTTTAGATTCATGAAGTAACTAATGGCGCCTTGCTAGGTCGTAGCCATGGACTTAGCTGAAGGCTATTCTGTCTGTCTCTCGGCAAATGAGAGAAAGGCTTCGTACGTGTAGTCGCTAGCATTGTCGTCCGTACAACTGGGGCGAGTGCCAGTACGTCTCTCTAGACCTGCCATGTGGTGGCGCTCGGTCTGCGGTCACACAGTGGCGACACGCGGGTCCGACATGTACTAATGGACCGCGGCCGATTTAAGCTACCACCTAGCAAGTGTGGTGTCTGGCGGTGACACCACACCTAATGGGAAGTAATGTGTGACAAACTACTCTTATACAGTGGCAGCATAAAGAACAGTAAGAACATCTGTAACTGGTATACACTTGTTACAAATAGATCAGATGTATCACTTATTGGAAAGCTCTGGCAGCATCAGTTGTAACAAACCTTACCGCATAGGGGATTCGTATGACTTGCTAAGGAACTAATTTGTGAAAGAAATTTTAGGTAGACGTCACATATTAGCCTCATGAGTATTCAGCACCTTTATGCTCTGTAGTAATATGGAAACCACTTATGATTCGCGTTCCTCTAGAAACCCCTTCTCCATTTTACCTCTGACTCTTAGATTTCGGTAAAATCTAGAAACTGATGACAGTTAGGTGCGTCTATCTCAGGCAGACTTGTAAACACAGGGTTTCAGTAGCCATTTGTCCATCAGACACACCAGACAAGACAGCGTCCTAAGCGTAGATAGTTGTAGAGTTATGCTCTTCGATTTTTAGGTATTCACTCGAAGCTTCGTTTTTTGTTCTGAGATGCACTCTTCGTATAGAATACGTTGCCCTCTTTGGCGACTTTCAGCCTGGCGTGAGGAAGACTTTGACAGCGTACCCATTACTCTGACACTTTTCTGCAAGTGCTACGTGGCAGGTGAATTTCGAAGCACAGATATGCGTGCTAGGGTCGCCTGCCTCAGTGTGAGGGGAAATGTCATCATTTCCAACGGGATCTTAAACACCGATTTTAAAGATGTCATAAATGTTAGTGACTATAATAGTTCAATCTATTTACACCTGGACGTAAAAAGTCCGTTTATCATACTCAGCTTTAGAATCTTTATTATTTCTAGGAACAGCGGTGTTTCGAGCACCCTTGTTCCAGTATTTCACGCCGGTAAGGACGTAACGAGCATGCTTTCTAATCCTGGTTCGTAAACTGCCCTTACATGACTCCGCTATGCTACCTGGCATTTGCGAGCCACCCTATTGCCTCTATAAAGTACGCATTCATAGCAGCGCACGCAATTCTGAAAATGAATCCGCTCGGTGGTGAGCTGCCTTGAG
Organism: Schistocerca nitens; assembly: GCF_023898315.1. NCBI lineage: Eukaryota > Metazoa > Arthropoda > Insecta > Orthoptera > Acrididae > Schistocerca > Schistocerca nitens. The sequence goes on along the minus strand of NC_064620.1, from coordinate 26,867,629 downwards.
TTATTCCGAAAATATTTTTGAACCTGTCTACACTATAAAAGATGGCCATTACCTAGACGGCACCATTCACTCTTTTCGTTATACTTCTTACCTCTCAGACACACTCCACACTCTTTCCTGTTGTTCAAAAGTTCCTGTTAGCTTATTGTAGCGGCAGACTAAAATAATGTTTTGGAATGAACTCAAGCATATTTTTCTCGCCATCCTGATTTAGGTTTTCCGTGATTTCCCTAAACCGTTTCAGGCAAATGCCGGGATGGTTCCTTTGAAAGGGCACGGCCGATTTCCTTCCCCATCCTTCCCTAACCCGAGCTTGTGCTCCGTCTCTAATGACCTCGTTGTCGACGGGACGTTAAACAAGACTAACCTAACCTAACCAAATTTTTCTCTTCGTCAGTGAGAGGAAAGTCGTACATTTTAATTTCAGAAAGCATTTTCACTGATAAGATATTCTCGTATCTGTGACGAACGGACCGCAACGAAGCATTTTTTATCCGGCTGAGTTCTTTCACGAGTAATAATAGTAAGGGACTGGTCACATAGCGTTTCCATCTTGCAAAAATAAAGTTACGTAATTATTCTTTTGTTTGGTTCTAGAATATTTCTCAGCTTAAGGAGACCACACCCTGCATATCTAACCCATGTTAATTTAGGCAAGTATTTGACCCATTTCTGAAAAACTATTTGGCTCAGGACCTTAATATTTTACTGTATGTTACATGATCGTAATAGAGTCAACTGTACTAAAATCTACTTTATCCATTGTATAGTTTTTAAGAAATACTGTTTTAAATTTGTTAACAAGAAATATTAAGATTTTTATGCAGATAATATTTTTTTGTGAGCTTCCTAATGGGATAATATTAATGAATGTAGTACCAGAGTAGGCTTTTTATGTTATTCAGAGTCCTTCAAAATTTCATATATTTATCTTAGTTTCTGATATAATCGGGCATATGTACTGAAAATTTTACTTTGCGGGAAATTGACTTCAAAGAAAAAAACTTTTGAAAATTGTTACTTACAGTTAACTGTCCTGCTGCATATGATGGCCTTTCTTTGTCCTCTAGCAGGTCTTCTAGCTTCTTTTTCATCTTCCTGGGTGTTTTTCTTGCTTTCTCGGCCATATTTGATGCAGACCTGTCTGCATCGACTATCATCATTTTATCGCAATGTTACAGCTCAGTGATCATATTTTCACCACGATTAATTCCCAGCTTTTTCAGTATCCAACACTTTCCAATATTACCAAAACTGAATCTAATAACGGCATCATGAGTTCCTAGTTTCATTATATGCATGCCTACAAATACAGTTTTAGGAAGGTGGTTCTAAATTGTGCTATTGAAACATTCATTTGGGTTCTGTGTCTGCCCATGCAGACATTTCCTAAGAAGGTCAGAACGAGCCAAGTCTATGAAAATAGGTTTGATTGCTGTAATAACAACAGCATGAAGAGAATACTGGTGAGAATAAGATTCTCCAGTTGCATGAGCCCTATTCTACACTCCTGGAAATTGAAATAAGAACACCGTGAATTCATTGTCCCAGGAAGGGGAAACTTTATTGACACATTCCTGGGGTCAGATACATCACATGATTACACTGACAAAACCACAGGCACATAGACACAGGCAACAGAGCATGCACAATGTCGGCACTAGTACAGTGCGCCGGCCGCGGTGGTCTCGCGGTTCTAGGTGCGCAGTCCGGAACCGTGCGACTGCTACGGTCGCAGGTTCGAATCCTGCCTCGGGCATGGATGTGTGTGATGTCCTTAGGTTAGTTAGGTTTAAGTAGTTCTAAGTTCTAGGGGACTGATGACCACAGCAGTTGAGTCCCATAGTGCTCCGAGCCATTTGAACCATTTTTTTATATTACAGTGTATATCCACCTTTCGCAGCAATGCAGGCTGCTATTCTCCCATGGAGACGATCGTAGAGATGCTGGATGTAGCCCTGTGGAACGGCTTGCCATGCCATTTCCACCTGGCGCCTCGGTTGGACCAGCGTTCGTGCTGGACGTGCAGACCGCGTGAGACGACGCTTCATCCAGTCCCAAACATGCTCAATGGGGGACAGATCCGGAGATCTTGCTGGCCAGGGTAGTTGACTTACACCTTCTATAGCACGTTGGGTGGCACGGGATACATGCGGACGTGCATTGTCCTGTTGGAACAGCAAGTTCCCTTGCCGGTCTAGGAATGGTAGAACGATGGGTTCGATGACGGTTTGGATGTACCGCGCACTATTCAGTGTCCCCTCGACGATCACCAGTGGTGTACGGCCAGTGTAGGAGATCGCTCCCCACACCATGATGCCGGGTGTTGGCCCTGTGTGCCTCGGTCGTATGCAGTCCTGATTGTGGCGCTCACCTGCACGGCGCCAAACACGCATACGACCATCATTGGCACCAAGGCAGAAGCGACTCTCATCGCTGAAGACGACACGTCTCCATTCGTCCCTCCATTCACGCCTGTCGCGACACCACTGGAGGCGGGCTGCACGATGTTGGGGCGTGAGCGGAAGACGGCCTAACGGTGTGCGGGACCGTAGCCCAGCTTCATGGAGACGGTTGCGAATGGTCCTCGCCGATACCCCAGGAGCAACAGTGTCCCTAATTTGCTGGGAAGTGGCGGTGCGGTCCCCTACGGCACTGCGTAGGATCCTACGGTCTTGGCGTGCATCCGTGCGTCGCTGCTGTCCGGTCCCAGGTCGACGGGCACGTGCACCTTCCGCCGACCACTGGCGACAACATCGATGTACTGATGTACTGTGGAGAACTCACGCCCCACGTGTTGAGCAATTCGGCGGTACGTCGACCCGGCCTCCCGCATGCCCACTATACGCCCTCGCTCAAAGTCCGTCAACTGCACATACGGTTCACGTCCACGCTGTCGCGGCATGCTACCAGTGTTAAAGACTGCGATGGAGCTCCGTATGCCACGGCAAACTGGCTGACACTGACGGCGGCGGTGCACAAATGCTGCGCAGCTAGCGCCATTCGACGGCCAACACCGCGGTTCCTGGTGTGTCCGCTGTGCCGTGCGTGTGATCATTGCTTGTACAGCCCTCTCGCAGTGTCCGGAGCAAGTATGGTGGGTCTGACTCACCGGTGTCAATGTGTTCTTTTTTCCATTTCCAGGAGTGTATTTTGTATACAAGTTATGCTCTTGTAAGCAATAAATTGCTTACTAAGACATTATGACTACGCCGAATACGTTTTGGATACGCCGTATAATGGAGATAATTACTGAAACGGACTCATCTCTTTACTAACAAAAACATATTTTGGAACAAATCTGCTCTATTAATATGGACACGTGTGCACTGAATTTTATTTGTTTGTAGACCCACATACATAATGTCACTTCGTTGGTGGGTTTCGGTACTACCTCGCAGACCACGTTTTCGATTTTTGTATCTGTGGAACAACGAGTCGATTAGGAAAAGAACGTTCTGTTTGAGGCGATGGTAGAGATCGATTGACGATATGGACCAACCTCCATCTCCAAAATCTCGGATGCGACGGAGTAGGCGCGACATGAAATTCCCCTGCGTGCTCATCAACTGGAATGAACTAGGATCGATGTATGGCGTTATCGACACACGCGGTGATATTTCTGATCGTTTCATTCACGCGTAAGGGAAGTGTTTTGGCGCGACCTTCGATAACACACAGTAGAAAATAAATAAAAAGGGATGAGTAACTTGTTTAGCAATGTTATTTAGAAACAATGTGACATCTTTGGCGACAAAATTGAGTTAAAGTCCAATGATGGCCTTATAAGACGAAATCGGGTTCACACAGTAGATTAATCTTGTAGAACCTAAGCGGTTGGGGTGGGTTTTGGTGGAAGAGACCAGACAGCGAGGTCATCGATCTCATCGGATTAGGGAAGAATGGGGAGGAAGTCGGCCGTTCCCTTTGGAAGGAACCGTCCAGACATTTGCCTGGAGAGATTTAAGAAAATCACGGAAAACATCAATCTGGATGGCTGGAAGCGGGATTGAACCGGCGTCCTCCCGAATGCGAGTCCAGTGTGCTAGCCACTGCGCCACCTTGCTCGGTGGAACCTAAGCAATTTAGTGTTCTTCATTTATTACAAAATTATTCTATCAAGAACCGACGGAAGCGTCAGTTAACATAACTAACGAAACATTGGGATACGAGTTCTGAGCCGGCCGCTGCGGCCGAGCGGTTCTGGGTGCTTCAGTCCGGGACTGCGCTGCTGCAACAGTCGCTGGTTCGAATCCTGCCTAGGGTATGGATCTGTGTGATGTACTTAGGTTAGTTAGGTTTAATTAGTTCCAAGTTCTAGGCGACTGATGACCTCAGAAGTTAAGTCGCATAGTGCTCAGAGCCATTTGAACCATTTGTAACAGTTTCCTATGCGGTGATCTGATTTGAGTAAGGGATGGTTAAAAGAAACAACACGCTTCATGCAAATCTGACCTTGCTGCCTAAAACGAAGAGGGTACGTTTTCCTTACTAATATTAATGTTCTTCCACTTTAGGTCGAAAAGATTGCTTTGCAGTGATAACATTCCATACCATTGATTTCGTTTATTGAGCAAGTTTGTAAAATACACCGTAACAATGACTAGACCAAATAACGCTCGTATTAGGGGTTAATTTAATTCCACTATCACACTGAAGTTTTCCATGCCTGTGCTGCTTTTCTAAAATAGGCTACCACGCTATAATAGTTTTCAGATCAGCTTCAATATGGTTCGATTGCTTATATGGGATGTTCCCATATGAGCCTGCAAAAATTTAACACGACATATAGGATGTTTCACTGAACAATTTGAGGTAGGGAAACTGGGGTTGGAGAGCTAGCTTAAAGAGATAAAAGGAATAAAGTCACATTACTGCGTACTGTTTTATTTACGAGGGCAGTTCAATAAATAATGCAATACATTTTTTTATCTCGGCCAATTTTGGTTGAAAAAACCGGAAATTTCTTGTGGAATATTTTCAAACATTCCCGCTTCGTCTCGTGTAGTTTCATTGACTTCCGACAGGTGGCAGCGCTGTACGGAGCTGTTAAAATGGCGTCTGTAACGGATGTGCGTTGCAAACAACGGGCAGTGATCGAGTTTCTTTTGGCGGAAAACCAGGGCAACTCAGATATTCATAGGCGCTTGCAGAATGTCTACGGTGATCTGGCAGTGGACAAAAGCACGGTGAGTCGTTGGGCAAAGCGTGTGTCATCATCGCCGCAAGGTCAAGCAAGACTGTCTGATCTCCCGCGTGCGGGCCGGCCGTGCACAGCTGTGACTCCTGCAATGGTGGAGTGTGCGAACACACTCGTTCGAGATGACCGACAGATCACCATCAAACAGCTCAGTGCTCAACTTGACATCTCTGTTGGTAGTGCTGTCACAATTGTTCACCAGTTGGGATATTCAAATGTTTGTTCCGGCTGGGTCCCTCGTTGTCTAACCGAACACCATAAAGAGCAAAGGAGAACCATCTGTGCGGAATTGCTTGCTCGTCATGTGGCTGAGGGTGACAATTTCTTGTCAAAGATTGTTACAGGCGATGAAACATGGGTTCATCACTTCGAACCTGAAACAAAACGGCAATCAATGGAGTGGCGCCACACCCACTCCCCTACCAAGAAAAAGTTTAAAGCCACACCCTCAGCCGGTAAAGTCATGGTTACAGTCTTCTGGGACGCTGAAGGGGTTATTCTGTTCCATGTCCTTCCCCATGGTCAAACGATCAACTCTGAAGTGTATTGTGCTACTCTTCAGAAATTGAAGAAACGACTTCAGCGTGTTCGTAGGCACAAAAATCTGAACGAACTTCTCCTTCTTCATGACAACGCAAGCCCTCACACAAGTCTTCGCACCCGAGAGGAGCTCACAAAACTTCAGTGGACTGTTCTTCCTCATGCACCCTACAGCCCCGATCGCGCACCGTCGGATTTCCATATGTTTGGCCCAATGAAGGACGCAATCCGTGGGAGGCACTACGCGGATGATGAAGAAGTTATTGATGCAGTACGACGTTGGCTCCGACATCGACCAGTGGAATGGTACCGTGCAGGCATACAGGCCCTCATTTCAAGGTGGCGTAAGGCCGTAGCATTGAATGGAGATTACGTTGAAAAATAGTGTTGTGTAGCTAAAAGTTTGGGGAATAGCCTGGTGTATTTCAATGCTGAATAAAACAACCTCTGTTTCAGAAAAAAAATGTGTTGCATTACTTATTGAACTGCCCTCGTACATTAGTTAACAGCAAATACCATCACTGACAAAATGAACGTACTATTTGTACTGTATCTTACAAAATGTACTGAAATTGACGCCCGTCAACTTCATTGCTATCATGACGTCGGCGAACAAGATTATGACGCACCCTGACAAATATCCTTGGTGCGTTTTGAATAACATCACAGGCAGCTGCAATTCTGGCAACTAATTCCATCTCCGAATCCACTGGGGTCTCATATACAAGAGGCTATACATATCCCCGTAGGAAATAATCAAGAGATTCAGGTCACGTGACCTAGCAGGCCATGGTATATGTAGGACCTCCACTTACAATCTAGCGACTAGGAAATACGTTACCAGCACTGCTCCATCGCATTGTACTGTACGTCCTTGAATAGCACTGAGTAACGAGTGGGTCTGTCGTCGATGCATAGCACGTTCTGTCATGGGCCAATGTAAATACGATACAGCAGAGCCATCTTATGGACAAGTAAAGTAAAGAAAACCAGCATAATGACTTCCTGGTAATCAGGCTCTTACTCCTTGTTTCCTTGCAGGAAATAAACAACGTACATGTAAATAAACAGCACAGTACGTGTAAATTTGTACGCATGTTAGTTATAAATAAGCTGTAAAACAGTAAAGCTAGACAAGGCGGTGGACAAGTTCACTTTCATATCACCTTCAACTGTCTTCTCCGACTCTAGGTTCGCTATCTAAAACTATTCAGTGGAGCATTCTCTATGCCCTGTTACATTTTTGCACGCTCTGACGGAAACACCTTGTATAGCCCACTAGCGGACGCTGCTGACAATAATGTTAAGAGCAAGAACTGTAAACTGCATTGCTTTCATGTGTAATTACGCGCATCCTCCACGAATAAACCGATTTTTTACTCAATATTGCCCCAACATTAGACGGAAAACTTCGAAACTTATATTTTATCGACGTATGCAAACTGTTCATAATGTTGAAACTTCCTGGCAGATTAAAACTCTGTGCCAGACCGAGACACGAACTCGGGACCTTTGCATTTCGCGGGCAAGCGCTCTACCATCTGAGCTAGCCAGGCACGACTCACGCCCCGTCCTCACAGCTTTACTTCCGCCAGTACCTCGTCTCCTACCTTCCAAACTTTACAGAAGCTCTCCTGCGAACCTTGCAGGACTAGCACTACTGAAAGAAAGGATATTGCAGAGACGTGACTTAGCCACAGCCTAAGGGATGTTTCCAGAGTGAGACTTTCACTCTGCAGTGGAGTGTGCGCTGATACGAAACTTCCTGGCAGATTGAAACTGTGTGCCGAATCGAGACTCGAACTCGGGACTTTTGCCTTTCACGAGCAAGCGCTCTACCATCTGAGCTACCCTGGCACGCCTCACGCCCCGCCGGAAAGGCAAAGGTCCCGAGTTCGGGTCTCGGTCCGGCACACAGTTTTAATCTGCCAGGAAGTTTCATATCAGCGCACACTCCGCTGCAGAGTGAAAATCTCATTCTGTTCATAATCTTTTATGCGACTCTAATCCGTACAAACGTCATACCACTACCGAGAGGTCCTTAAAATTCGGCAGTAAGGGCACAGCAGTTTGATCAGCAAGGTCGAAAATACGATCAATGTCCAATGTCAAAAAATAAAATTCCCAATATGATTTGGTTCTTCGAGTGGGAAATCCGCACGACGCTGAAGTGGCACGGATAACATACTGCCGTGTTATTAAATGAATATTCTCCTGTGCTGCAACATAACTGAAACGCTACGAGATACTAAGGGCGGCGCTGTCTTCCCAGCATAACGTACGCTGTCACGTCATTTATTATGTCGCCTCGGCTAGAAAGATGTGTGGATATGTTCCAAGGCTATCGTACCAGCCTAAACCGCAGGCATTCCTGACTCTAACAAGAACTCTCGAGACCAACAGATGGCGGGGGGCGAATATTTCATCTACCGCAAGCAAAGCTTCAGCTCAACTCTTGGGGGACCGTTGGTGCCATAAAATTACGTCCAGCTTTATACTTCCTCATCCATCAAGTCTCGCATTTTTATTAAACGAGTGCCCCAGATGTTTACAAGGTTGTCAAAAAGCTTCAGTTACGTAAGATGCACGCAATCTCTTTAAGAGCTTTCCTCAACATGGGCGCATATTTTAATGAGAAGATTTTGAGAATGAAAACCCTGTGCAGCGAGTAAGTAATGCCTGTTTCCCTCTCAGGCGTCTTTCCCACTTCTCTCTCTCTCTCTCTCTCTCTCTCTCTCTCTTCCTGTCTCTCCGTCTCTCCCACTCGCTGCCTCTAACTCCCTCTTCGTATGATGTTTAACCGTTTCTCATTAGTTCCGGATTACGTTGCCGCAAGGAGACTGAGATCTATTTTTGCTTTGAGCACCTCGCTTGGACAATATTGTGGAGAGAGATGGCCGCAAAAACGACGAAGCTGTGATGATGATCAACGGGAGATGGAATTTGCGGCTCTGTCGTTCGTGTCTTTGGGTAGCGTTTTAATTAAATGGAATTCAACTTCTTATGTAGCTAGAATCTTGTTACCAATGGAACGAAACAAAAGTTGTACTACTGTCAATAGGTCTCAGGGCCGAAATGTAGAATCGGACACTTCTGCAGCTGGGAAATAAAGCTGAAGGTGGAATACAAGACTTAAAGAAACATTAATTATGCTTGCTGTAGAGAGACGAATCACTGTTGATATAAAAGATAAAAATAATATAGTTACAATTAATGCGGATTTACTGGGCAGATTTTTTTATCATTGATAGAAAAAGTCACACGTTGCTAGATGAAACTAGGAATCTATGAGTGTTTTTATCAACGAATTGTGTGTAGTAAATCCACAAGTAAGAGAGCATGGCAGTGTTGATACAGAAGTTATTATCCACGATTCCAATGTAAGAAACTATTTCGGTTTCCAGAAACGAGGGCAATGTCAGAGAAAAAGTAATAACTACGAAAAAATACTCATAAATTTAGAGTATATTAGTTCAGCAGCGTAACTAGGAAGTTATGACTGTTTTTATCAATGAAAGCTGTGTAGTAAATCCGCAAGTAAGAAAGCGTAGCGATGTTGATACAGTAGTTATTAAACCATGATTCCAATGTAGGAGATTATTCTGGTTACCAGACATTAGGGTAATGTTAGAGAAGAATTAGATAGAATAGAAACAGTCACACGTTACTAGATGAAACTAGGAAGCTATGACTGCTTTTATCGACGAATTGTTTGTAGTAAATCCACAACTAAGAAAGCATGGTAGTGTTGATACAGTAGTTATTATCCACGATTCCAATGTAGGAAACTATTCCGGTTTCCAGAAACGAGAGCGATGTCAGAAAATAAGTAATAACTAGAAAAAAATACCCGTGAAAGCGGAGTATATTAGTTTAGCGGCAGTACTAGAAAGATATTACTTGGCATCCGTTTGCGTTATCTGCACATTCCTACTGTCAAAAATGGTTCAAATGGCTCTGCGCACTATGGGACGTAAAATCTGTGGTCACCAGTCCCCTATAACTTAGGACTACTTAAACCTAACTAACCTAAGGACATCACACACATCCATGCCCGAGGCAGGATTCGAACCTGCGACCGTAGCGGTCACGCAGTTCCGGACTGAAGCGCCTGGAATCGCACGGCCACACCGGCCGTCATTCCTACTGTTAATTGTCTGACAGTAGGAAGAGATTTGGTGGTGATGTCGGTGTGTGTGTGTGTGTGTGTGTGTGTGTGTGTGTGTGTCTGTGAGCGAGAGAGAGAGAGAGAGAGAGAGAGAGAGAGAAATAAAGAAAGAAAGGTATGTCTATGACGCAGTTGAATCCCATTCAAGGCTTTGGTTTGCAGTGGTAGCACGTGTGCTACGGTCGGTCATATTATCCAGTATTCTGTGAGGAAGGCTATGTGTAAGTGACATGTCGTGTGGAAACGACATTTCAGAGTGGCATTTCCATACCATCACGATGTTACCGCAGTAACTCTGCGCCCGAAACATAACGTCGACAGTTGCTGCAAATGTGAGGTTGGTAGACCTGTTGTGATGTTGAATCAGTTGTAGGACTGACATACCATCAGAGTTTATTACTACTGTGTCTTCAGTGGTTATCTGTGCGACTAGCAGAGCTTCCAAAATGGCAACCATTTCGACTGTCATAATAGCGGAGTGGATCCACCTTGTATAGGCATTGTCGTTTGTTTTGGGGCACTACCATTGACGCCACAAGACTTGGACGATCCGTATACGTCACACACGCATCGTCATACAGAGACAGGAATTCATCAACGTTGCGCTAGATGGGTCCAGATTTTGAAACGTTAAACTGGTCTTGGTGTTAATCTGCAGAGTCGACGTTTCTTATGACCTGTTATAGTGCGTTTCCCCACGACATGTCCCTTACACACAGCTTTCCACACAGAATACTGGATGATATGACCGACCGTAACACACGTGCTACCACTGCAAACCAAAGCCTTGAATGGGATTCTACTGCGTCATAGAAATACCTTTCTTTCTTTCTTTCGCTCTCTCTCTCTCTCTCTCTCTCTCCTTCACACACACACATACACACACACATCGACATCATCACCAAATCTCTTCCTACTGACAGACAATTGACATTAGGAATGTGCAGATAACGCAAACGGATGGTAAGAGATATCTTTCTAGTACTGCAGCTGAACTAATAAACTGCGCTTGCATGTGTATTTTTTTCTAGTTATTGCTTCTTCTCTAACATTGCCCTCATGTCTGGTAACCAGAATAATTTCCTACATTGGAATCGTGGTTTAATAACTACTGTATCAACATCGCCACGCTTTCTTACTTGCGGATTTATTTACACAGCTTTCATTGATAAAAACAGTCATAACTTCCTAGTTAAGCTGTGGAACTAATATACTCAACATTTATGAGTATTTTATCCTAGTTATTACTTCTTCTGTGAAATTGCCCCCGTTTCTGGAAACCGGAATAGATTCCTACATTGGAGTCGTGAATAATAACTACTCTACCAACACTACCATGCTACTACAAATAAAAGAAAATTGTATTGGAAATTTAGGTACATAGTCAATAACATGGATAGAACTGGAAATATCTCAAATGTGTACCAACGTAGCTTTATCGTTTTTTATTGCCTTACCAGTCGGATTTTTACAACGGAGTGCTTCTGTGTATCCTCTGTTACATTTTCGTCATGTTTCAGTAAACTCTGAATGTAAAAGTTCATTACACTTGGATCTCTCGTTGTTGAGCCTATGTACTCGTAACATCGTACCAGGTTATGATTTAAACTAGCGTATACTCTGAACTGTCAAAAAAAAAAAACCGTAGTATAACTATGTGCGTTGTTGAGATGGCTACATGGGCACATTCGGAAAGCCAGTAAATTAAAAAAGGAAGCGGCTTATTTGCCAGACTTTGTGGCATGGGCGTACTATTTACTGTTCCCTAAAACAGGCAGCTTTGGCAGGACACTGAGAATTATAATGATACAGTAGAGGGCATATCCTTCTACGTTATATTTTTTTGTTTTACTTTGCAAGCTTGTCTGCCCGTTGTCAAAGCTGGTAAGGTTTTCCGATTTTTGGGCCTCGTGACATTCCTCTTCAGAATTCTTCAATACTCGTTCGACGACTCTGCTGGGATCTTCTTCAGGAGTGTTCTGGTGTTCCAGAGTGACGAACACTTTCTAAAAATAGTAATACATTCATGTACAAAATGTTCTTTCCCGAAATTTTTGGCGGATGTAGAATGACTAAGCAACATTCTTGAGGCTGCCACTGGTGGTCCATCGTCAACGGGTAAATACTGCTAGGAGATAGTGAGGGAACTGTTAAAAAATATTACTGTTATTGAGCCTCCAACATGGCATCCTGATATATATTTAGATTCCTCTGCGAACCTGTTTGCTTGCAATATCTACAGAATGACGACGGTCCACCAAACGGAGCATGAAAATTTTTATCTGGTAACTCCGCTTCTGTTAAAAAGTGTGATGAAACAGCCTTTTATCGGCGTATATGGCACTTATTTTCGACAATCATATGACATTTGCTCTTAATGTTTGACAAGGGCTTCAAGAAATGACCTGAAAGGTCATCATGTAAATTTCATCTGCAGCACTGGCAGTGGTGAGCGTCAATGGACCTAGTTGAAGAGTATCGTACTACACGATTTAGACAAGTATGCCCATAGCATAATTGTAAAGTATGGAATAGACGCAACTTGGTTAGCCAACTGTCGCAGAAACTTGCTAAGAAAGCAAACGGAGCTTCACTGCAGTTTTAAACATAGAGAAAGCCTCACAGGTAGACAGAAATTGAACGAATCCAAATTAGCGCAGGGAGGGCTATGCGTGAAGTATACAACGAATACGAAACTAAAATACTAGTTGCCAACTTGACAGCAAAATCCGAAGAATTTCTGGTCCTATTTCAAATCAGTAAACGGGTCGAAGCCCACACGCTCTTTGGTCACAATGGCACTGAAAGAGATAATGACACAGAAAAGGCCGAAATACTAAACGTCTTTCTCCAAAACTGCTTCACAGAGGAAGATGACACTCTACGTCCTCCTTTAAATAGTCGCATTAACAGCAAAATCACCGACGTCGAAATAAGTGACCAAGGGACACAAAAGCAACTGATGTCGGTCTAAAGAGGCAAGGCCACCGGAGCCGACGCGATACCTGTTCGGTCCTACACAGAGGATGCAAAGGACCCTGCCCACTTCTAGCAGCAGGGCGCCGTAGCTCTCTTGACAATCGAAGCGTTCCTAACGACTGGAAAGAAGGGCAGGTTTTCAGGAAGTGTAATCGGACAGACGCAAAAAACTGTAAGCTTATATCTCTGACGTCAGTCTGTTGTATTTTAGAACTTTTTTAAGCTCGCGTGTTACGACGTTTCTTTACACCGAAAATCTCCGCTATAGGAACCAACATGGGTTCCGAAAACCGCGATTCTTAAAGGCCAGCTTGCTCTGTTAGTCTACGAGATACAGAAAGCAGGAGACATATGCGCTTGATACCATGTTTCTTGACTTCCGGAAGGCTTTCGACACGGTTCCAAATTGCCGCCTAACGAACAGAATACGAACATATGGAATATCAGACCACCTGTGACTGGGTTCAAGAGTTTCTAGCAAACAGAACACAGCATGTAATTCTAAAAGGAGAGAGTTCTTCAGACGTAAAAATGACTTCGGGCGTCCCCCAGGGGATTCTTATGGAGCCAATATACAGGGTGAAGCGAAATTCACGCACTCGGGCTTCGCAGCGCGAATCCTCACATGCTAGCGATAAAAAAAAATGTCTGTCACAAAATTTCGTACCTGTGAGTACATCCGGCAGAAAAAGGACGTTAAAAAGTGGCAATCTGGCAACACTGTAACCACATGAATGGTAACTACCTCTAACAGCACAGTTTTCCAGTGCTGTAAAGTTCGTGTAGTGGGTAGAATTTTGGTTTACCATGCAGGAGGTCGAAGGTTCGATCCAGGGTTGGGGCGCATTTCTTTTTATTTGCTACTTTCATTTCGACATTTCGTACTGTAATATACACCGCTTGTTAGGTCACATGTATCCTAAATTTACAACATTTTTCAACGCTGAACATAACAAATACGTGGTTAGACAAACAAGAAATAGTTCAAACAATTGACCTGTGCCGGCCGCTGGTGGCCGAGCGCTTCTAGGCGCTTCAGTCTGGAACCGTGCGACCGCTACGGTCGCAGATTCGAATCCTGCCTCGGGGATGGATGTGTGTGATGTCCTTAGGTTAGTTACGTTTAAGTAGTTCAAAGTTCTATGAGACTGATGACCTGAGATGTTAGGTCCCATAGTGGTCAGAGCCAAATGACGTGTCACGGGACAGAATAACTACTAAAACAATATAAATTTCGAGACACTAAAGATGATAGCACAGTACTTGTTATTTATACTACATGAATATGAGCTCTAAGATGTCGCACATCAGCAGTCAGTGACAGCAAAAATGTCCATATTAATGACTGCATGACCTTCACAATAGAATACGTTGTAATCAGAGCAACAGACGCTCAAAATGACCTCCCCTCACGTCCAAACATTGCGCAACCCGCCAGTTCATACAGCACTTGACTCTTCGCAGCAAAGCTGCGTCCACAGTAACAAGGGAAGCATGAACACGTGTTACCAATTCTTTCATGTTCGTCGGCAGAATAGAGTACCCGTGCCCCTACAGGTGTCCCCACAGGAAGAGAACCAGGGACTTACGTCAGGTGAACGCCGTGGCCAGACAACTGGACCTCCACGTCCTAGCCATTTCTTTGCAAATGTTCTGTCCAAGTACGGTCGCACATTAGTTCCAGAGCGTGGAGGTTCACCATCATGTTGGAACCATATTCTCAGCCTAACATTTAGTGGAACATCTTCGAGCACTTCAGGCAGATAATTTGAGAGGAATGCGGTCAACCGGTCAGGCACCATGTAGGGGTCCAAACACCTGGCGCCCAATATTCCGGCCCAGATGTTGATACCAAAGTGAATTTGATATACACAGTCGCGCGCGACGTGCGGGCTAACCTCACACCAATGGTGGGCATTGTTCATATTGATGACACCCTCACGAGTGAATGCTGCTTCATCTGACCATATTACGGTGTTCACGAAGTCATCGTTGGCTTCCTGTTGTTGTTGGAACCATTCACAGAACTGCGTCCGCTGAAGGCGATCTGCAGGATCTGCAGGTGTTGCGTGAAAGCGTAATGATAGGGATGCAGCCCATGCTCGTGCAGCAAGTTAATGACCATGCCTTGCGAGACACGCAGCTGCCTTGCTACGCTACGTGTACCTCCAGGAGGTTCTCGATGTATGAACTCCAGAATAGCTTCCTCAGTAGCTGGAGTACGGTGAGTCTGTGGACGACTTCTGTCACGAAGTGGTGGAAGGAGAGAACCTGACTCCCGAAGGCGCAGCTCCAGACGATGAAACACATTGTTATATGGTGTCGACGAGGATATCTAGTAGCATATTCATAAGCAGCAACACTAGCCCCGTTACCATTCAACGTTTGTGTATGCCTTTACGTTTGCCACACTGGTTTAGAGGTCTACAGTGCGAAAATTCGATACGTGAACGCATGTACATTGGAGTCTGTCACGGGCGCGCTACTCCACTAGCAACTAGCCCCTGTCTGGTGGACAGCGCCTACAGTATAAACAAGCAGGCAGTTCTGCGCACTGTTCCGCCTAAAGCGCATTACCCCTCTGACAGATGTTGCTCTGCATGATTCATCCCGACACTGACAGTTGTGAAATGTTCGATTTCGAATTACACTGTTTCCCTAACGGTAATATGTTTCCACAATCTCATCGACAGAATAATAATAATGCATCGAGATACGTGCAAAACAGCATGCGGTAACCAGACTCAATTATGCAAGGCATAATTAGTGGGACCATGCTGATAACACACACAAAGAGTTTGGACATTATTCGCAAAGCACGTTGCTAGTCCTACTGGTAAGTTAAGGCCGTAACAGAAATGTAATGGACCTCAACGAGGCAAGAATAATAGTTGGTACTAATTCTTAGGACCGTTGGAGGAGGGTACATAGAAATCAGGCTTTGCATCTGGTAGATGAAATGCAAATAAATTCACGCTTCTTTCAAAGCTGACCAATCCTCCATTTCTACGACTATAGTATGTACGTGCAGATGTTTTCTGGAAGACCTGGTGCTATCGCTGTTGACGATTAAAGTGCCAGATACCTTACCACCTGGGCTACATTTACCAAATAAAAAACATATACCTCAACCCAGGATCGAACAATCCACCTCCTGCATGATAGTCCAAAACTCTATCCACTCCACCAACTGTACAGCACAGCTGATCAATACTGTTAGAGGTAGTTACAATCCATATGATTACAGTGTTGCCAGATTGCCACTCTTTAACGACTTTTTTCTGCCGGATGTACTCGATGGAAGCAATTTTGTGAGAGATATTTCTTTATCGCTGGCATTTGAGGAGTCGCGCATCGAAGCCCGATTGCGCGAATTTAGCTTCACCCTGTATAAGGGCGTCGTTCAATAAGTAATGCCTCACATTTTCGTAAACCGCCAATAATATACATAGACAATCTTCCACGTTGGTGCTTGTCATTTAATGTTTGTTCTGTGCACCGGTGAAGTTTCGAACTGTTTCGGCAGTTGGCAGAGCCGTAGTACAGCGTCAAAATGGCGTCTACATACGACCCACGTTGCAAGTAGCTTGCTGTTATTGAATTCTTGTGTGCAAAAAAAAGAAACCGTGGTGAACTTCCATACACGTTTGTGTGCAGTGTACGACGGTGCCACAGTTGTTTGAGTACAATTGGGAGATATGTAAAGAAAGTTACAGCCCCAGGAAATGCAGAAACAGAGCTCCATGATCAGCCTCGCTCGGGACGTCCTGCCAAACCCACTGCTCCATACATGCCGAATCGTGCGGATACCATTATTCATGTCGACCGGCGCATCACAACTCGACAGTTGGCTGTAATGATCGAGACTGTCGGATATTCAAAGAAATGCTCACGATGGGTTCCACGAATGCTCACAGCAGACCACAAGATCAAAGAAAGATCGTTTCATCTGAATTGTTGGAGCGTTTTGAGACCAACGGAGGGGCCTTTCTGTCACGGGTCGTTACGGGGGGACGTAAGCTGGATGCACCACTTTATGCCAGAAACACTCGCCACAAAAGAAGAAATTCAAGACAATCTGCTCTGCCGGAAAGGTAATGGTGACAGCCTTCTGAGATTGTAATGCCGTCATTCTCGTGGATGTGATGCTGAGAGGGTCAACCATCAATTCAGAGGCATACGTGAAAACTCTGAATAAACTTTAATAACTTTAATAACTTTACTTTTACTTCTTATTATACTTCAACAAAACAGAGACTCAAGAAACAGAATTAATTAGGAATATTTTCGAGATAACGACAGAGTAAATAAACATAAAACAATCGACAATCACACCAGCGATATATATTGAACCATCACAGGTTAGCCACAACACATACTTTATCTCACATCACTAAAATGTACCTGATGAACACGGACGTTAATAATAACACCATTTGACAGCAGTTTAACAGCGCCACAGTGGGTCACGCCCATGTAGAACACATTTCAAAAAAATTTAAAAATAGTTGTAGCCTTCGGAATTGAATAAAT
Organism: Schistocerca nitens; assembly: GCF_023898315.1. Lineage (NCBI taxonomy): Eukaryota > Metazoa > Arthropoda > Insecta > Orthoptera > Acrididae > Schistocerca > Schistocerca nitens. Next base: position 26,850,209 of record NC_064620.1, on the reverse strand, counting down.
TATATATCTATTAAAAGGTAATAGTCTGCAGATTCAGAAAACGCAAAAAAGTTAAAATTGAACTTTTCATGATTTTGAGCCTTTCCGGAGCCCCTTAAAGCTTCTCTACAGGGGACACACTTTGAAGATGACGAGAGTGTCAGTCACGCAGTGAAAACATGGCCACGCCTACAGGACAAGAGCTTTTACCAGCAGGGAATACACGCTCTTCCACAAAGTTGGCGTACAGCCACAGAACGTGAAAGGTAGGAGAAAGATAGGAGATGGAAAAGGCATATTGATGTATATTGTCACAAAATTCTGACTCTTAAAATTAAATAATTTCTGAAAAAATATGTGGGGCATTACTTACTGAACGGCCTTCCTATTAATGATCTGCTAGTTAACGTAGGAAGTTCCATGAGGCCTTTCGCAGATAGTGCTCTAGTTTACAGAGAAGTCGCGGCGCTAGAAAATTGTAGCGAAATGTAGAAAGACATGCAGAGGATCGACTTTTGGTGCAGTGAGTGGCAGCTGACGCTCAGCGTTAACAAATAGGACATATTGAGATTTAAAGATTCTTTATTGTGAGGTTACCATCATTGTACGCAATTACAAAATACCTAGGAGTGTACATACGGAGCGATTTGAATAGGAAGGACCACACAGAAATAATCGTGAGTATGGCAGTTTCATTGGAAAAATCCTCAGGAAATGTAGTTCATCAACAAAGGAAGTAGCTTACAAAACACGCGTTTCTCCAATACTTGAATATTACTTATCAGTATGGTGTCAGTACTAGATAGGACTAATAGGAGAAGCAGAGCAGATCCAAAGAAGAGCAGCACGGTTCGTTACAGGTTCATTTAGTGAGTGCGAAAACTTCACGAAACTGGCACACGCTGAAAGACAGGAGTTCTGCTATCGAAGTTCCGATATCGTTCACTCCTTCTAGGGTCAACCAATATTTTGCACTCCTCTATATGTATCTCGCAAAGAGACCATGAAGCGAAAACAAGAGAAATTCGGGCCCACACGAAGCCTTCCAGCAATAGTTCTTCCCGCGAACCATATACGTCACGAGTAGGAAAAGTGGGAAGTGATGCTGATATATACAGTACCCTCTACGAAGTATAGATGTAGACGTAGTAATGGGGACACCAGAAGAGGGGAGGAGTTTTAAAGTGATAACTTACACGACGCCGCACAGCAACACCGAACATTTTACCATCTTGCATTTTTTTCCTTGAATTTATTGGCTTACATACGCTCGTATCACAATTCTGAACGAAGCGAATCCCGGGAAACTACGAAACTTTGTGGAATGAATGAATGACACTTTGCATTGATTCATAAAACTGCTAGTTCAGTATGACATGCGTTACTACACCACTTTCATTTGTTAGCGCTATTTTTATGTCGCGAGAAGAGTGTGTATAAAGACACAAAATCATAAACATCATGTAAAATTTTATCTATTTGAATACAAATTTTCTCAAGTGTTTGATTGGTGTTAAACACTGAGCAAAGTGGATCAACACAGAAAGCTCGAAGAGTTTGGTCATCGCACTTCAGGCTGTCAGCTATTGGCTTAGCTTCAGTAGTGATGTACTGGCCGCGCTTCCTTGAAATTATTTTTTTTTTTTTTGGTCATCAGTCTACTGACTGGTTTGAGGCGGCCCGCCACGAATTCCTTTCCTGTGCTAACCTCTTCTTCTCAGAGTAGCACTTGCAACCTACGTCCTCAATTATTTGCTTGACGTATTCCAATCTCTGTCTTCCTCTACAGTTTTTGCCCTCTACAGCTCCCTCTAGTACCATGGAAGTCATTCCCTCATGCCTTAGCAGCTGTCCTATCATCCTGTCCCTTCTCCTTATCAGTGTTTTCCACATATTACTTTCCTCTCCGATTCTGCGTAGAACCTCCTCATTCCTTACCTTATCAGTCCACCTAATTTTCAACATTCGTCTATAGCACCACATCTCAAATGCTTCGATTCTCTTCTGTTCCGGGTTTCCCACAGTCCATGTTTCACTACCATACAATGCTGTACTCCAGGCGTACATCCTCAGAAATTTCTTCCTCAAATGAAGGCCGGTATTTGATATTAGTAGACTTCTCTTGGCCAGAAATGCCTTTTTTGCCATAGCGAGTCTGCTTCTGATGTCCTCCTTGCTCCGTCCGTCATTGGTTATTTTACTGCCTAGGTAGCAGAATTCCTTTACTTCATTGACTTCGTTACCATCAATCCTGATGTTAAGTTTCTCGCTGTTCTCATTTCTACTACTTCTCATTACCTTCGTCTTTCTCCGATTTACTCTCAAACCATACTGTGTACTCATTAGACAGTTCATTCCGTTCAGCAGATCATTTAATTCTTCTTCACTTTCACTCAGGATAGCAATGTCATCAGCGAATCGTATCGTTGATATCCTTTCACCTTGTATTTTAATTCCATTCCTGAACCTTTTTTTTTATTTCCATCATTGCTTCCTCGATGTACAGATTGAAGAGTAGGGGTGAAAGGCTACAGCCTTGTCTTACACCCTTCTTAATACGAGCACTTCGTTCTTGATCGTCCACTCTTATTATTCCCTCTTGGTTGTTGTACATATTGTATATGACCCGTCTCTCCCTATAGCTTAAAGCAAGAAGTAAGAAGTCCCATGCTTCTTTACAGAGCGTAGGGGAACGATGCGGGAAACCCGCATCGCCTTACTAGGCAAGGTCCTAATGGAGGTGGTTTGCCGTTGCCTTCCTCCGACCGTAATGGGGATGAATGATGATGATGAAGACGACACAACAACACCCAGTCATCTCGAGGCAGGAAAAATCCCTGAAACCGCCGGGAATTGAACCCGGGACCCCGTGCTCGGGAAGCGAGGACGCTACCGCGAGACCACGAGGGGCGGACCCCTATAGCTTACCCCTACTTTTTTCAGAATCTCGAACAGCTAGCACCATTTTATATTGTCGAAGGCTTTTTCCAGGTCGACATATCCTATGAAAGTGTCTTGATTTTTCTTTAGCCTTGCTTCCATTATTAGCCGTAACGTCAGAATTGCCTCTCTCGTCCCTTTACTTTTCCTAAAGCCAAACTGATCGTCACCTAGCGCATTCTCAATTTTCTTTTCCATTCTTCTGTATATTATTCTTGTAAGCAGCTTTGATGCATGAGCTGTTAAGCTGATTGTGCGATAATTCTCGCGCTTGTCAGCTCTTGCCGTCTTCGGAATTATGTGGATGATGCTTTACCGAAAGTCAGATGGTATGTCGCCAGACTCATATATTCTACACACCCACCTGAATAATCGTTTTGTTGCCACTTCCCCCAATGATTTTAGAAATTCTGATGGAATGTTATCTATCCCTTCTGCCTTATTTGACCGTAAGTCCTCCAAAGCTCTTTTAAATTCCGATTCTAATACTGGATCCCTATCTCTTCTAAATCGACTCCTGTTTCTTCTTCCATCACATCAGACACATCTTAACCCTCATAGAGGCTTTCAATGTATTCTTTCCACCTATCTGCTCTCTCCTCTGCATTTAACAGTGGAATTCCCGTTGCACTCTTAATGTTACCACCGTTGATTTTAATGTCACCAAAGGTTGTTTTGACTTTCCTGTATGCTGAGTCTGTCCTTCCGACAATCATATCTTTTTCGATGTCTTCACATTTTTCCTGCAGCCATTTCGTCTTAGCTTCCCTGCACTTCCTATTTAATTCATTCCTCAGCGACTTGTATTTCTGTATTCCTGATTTTCCTAGGACATGTTTGTACTTCCTCCTTTCATCAATCAACTGAAGTATTTCTTCTGTTACCCATGGTTTCTTCGCAGCTACCTTCTTTGTACCTATGTTTTCCTTCCCAACTTCTGTGATGGCCCTTTTTAGAGATGTCCATTCCTCTTCAACTGTACTGCCTACTGCGCTATTCCTTATTGCTGTATCTATAGCGTTAGAGAACTTCAAACGTATCTCGTCATTCCTTAGTACTTCCGTATCCCACTTCTTTGCGTATTGATTCTCCCTGACTAATGTCTTGAACTTCAGCCTACTCTTCATCACTACTATATTGTGATCTGAGTCTACATCTGCTCCTGGGTACGCCTTACAATCCAGTATCTGATATCGAAATCTCTGTCTGACCATGATGTAATCTAATTGAAATCTTCCCGTACCTCCCGGCCTTTTCCAAGTATACCTCCTCCTCTTGTGATTCTTGAACAGGGTATTCGCTATTACTAGCTGAAATTTGTTACAGAACTCAATTAGTCTTTCTCCTCTTTCATTCCTCGTCCCCTAGCCCATATACTCTTGTAACCTTTTCTTCTACTCCTTCCCTTACAACTGCATTCCAGTCGCCCATGACTATTAGATTTTCGTCCCCCTTTACATATTGCATTACCCTTTCAATATCCTCATACACCTTCTCTATCTCTTCATCTTCAGCTTTAGACGTCGGCATGTATACCTGAACTATCGTTGTCGGTGTTGGTCTGCTGTCGATTCTGATTAGAATAACCCGGTCACTGAACTGTTCACAGTAACACACCCTCTGTCCTACCTTCCTATTCATAACGAATCCTACACCTGTTATACCATTTTCTGCTGCTGTTGATATTACCCGATACTCATCTGACCAGAAATCCTTGTCTTCCTTCCACTTCACTTCACTGACCCCTACTATATCTAGATTGAGCCTTTGCATTTCCCTTTTCAGATTTTCTAGTTTCCCTATCACGTTCAAGCTTCTGACATTCCACGCCCCGACTCGTAGAACGTTATCTTTCGTTGATTATTCAATCTTTTTCTCATGGTAACCTCCCCCTTGGCAGTCCCCTCCCGGAGATCCGAATGGGCGACTATTCCGGAATCATTTGCCAATGGAGAGATCATCAGGCCACTTCTTCAATTACAGGCCACATGTCCTGTGGATACACGTTACGTGTCTTTAATGCAGTGGTTTCCATTGCCTTCTGCATCCACATGTCGTTGATCATTGCTGATTCTTCCGCCTTTAGAGGCAATTTCCCACCCCTAGGACAAGAGAGTGCCCTGAACCTCTATCCGCTCCTCCGCCCTCTTTGACATGGCCGTTGGCAGAGTGAGGCTGACTTCTTATGCCGGAAGTCTTCGGCCGCCAATGCTGCTTGAAATTGTAATGGACCTATCTGGACTACCAGGAAGCGGCCAGGAAGGTTGCTTTCAGAATTCTAGTGGAACAATTGAATGACATTAGCTACCGAAAAGTCCCTGCGCATTTAAAACTGTAGAAGCTTTCATTATGCCATTTCGACTTGTTTTTTGACAATATAACTTCTGCCTTCTTAATGACAGTGTGTACATATGGTATAATAAATTGTGAACATTTGAAACTCTTCATAATGTCACACTTTAGATTGTCTTTATGATAATGTATTGTAATGGTGTGAAACACATTTGGAATTTATGTCTTCCTTGAAGTGACCCTGGAAAAAGAACCCTATAACAATCTGAACTACTAATATTTTTGGTAATCCATTAGCAATTTAAATTTGATCCTTTGCAAAACCGGTTAAAGAGTGTTCAGAGTTCTGACGCAAGTATATCAGAATTCAAATGAGCTACTTTTGAGATATCTGGGGATCTTATTCTGTACAGCACAGTACAGTACACAACACGTATACCTTTACCGTTGCTATAAGGAATGATCTTCACTTTTCACGCTGAAGTTCCTGAAGAACGTACCTGTTTGTAAAGCATTAGTGCATACTTAACTGTATAGCGGTTTTAAACATGGCTGTTACCAGAAACCGTATACTAGTTTCAACATGGGACTATACAGCCAACCGGTTGCACATAAACGGTAGATACATTGACCTAGGTTCCGACACCTACTAGGGGTGTCTTCATCACAATGAAATCTTGATAAATCCTACAAAATACTAAATAGAAAATTAGGTATGACAACACATGAAAAATGATGACAATTTTCATGGCGTGCAAAGGCTCCTTACGTAAAATTCCATTTGGCAAAAAGTAATGGTCGGAATTTAGAACAACTATGCTGAAGTCAAAAGTTAAGTAAAACGTTATAGCCTTTGCCACGTGTGCCTAGCTAGGAACATCAGACTGATCGGCCCAGTGGCTTACACTGCTGCCACGAAAACAATACGAGTTGCACCGCCTGTCGGGCGCGGACACTGACATTGCAACAGAAATAACTGAAAAAACGACAATCAATTTTAAAAAACAAAATATAAATAATGAGAGCTTAATGTCTTTTCGAAAATACACATTAGTCAAGCAGATTAAGTATAATAGAGCCATCTGTTAAGCTTCACAGAGTTGCTTTTATGTAAATGACAGAAAGATGTAGGGTTTTTTTTTCCTTTCTGAAATTCTGTCAAAAAGCGAAATCGAGCATTCGCCTTCCGTATCACGATCTCCACATGCTCATTCCATTCCATATCGCTTTGCAACGTTACGTCCAGGTATTTCTACAACGTGGCTGTGTCAAGGAGGACACTACTAATCATGTACCCGAACATTAGGTTTTTTTCCCTACTCATAGGCATTAACTTACATCCATCATACTTGTATCATCTTGTATATACCTTCCAGTCACTGATCTTCGACACCTTCCTATACACCGCGGCGTCATCAGAGAACAACTGCAGATTGCTGCCCACCGTGTCCGCCAGATCATTTACGTATATAGAAAATAGCAGCGGTCCTATCACACATCCCTGGGGCACTCCTGATGTTACCCCTATCTGATGAACACCAAACCTTTTTCACAGAACAAATAAATTTTCTACCGATTTTTCCATTAAATAGCTGATCCATGTTAAACCTCTCGGTGGCAGTGCAACTGCATACTGATTGATACTAGCTTAAAGGAAAAAGGGTAAGTATCCTCGGGAGATCTCAAGATAATAACATCCAAAGATATCCTATATTCCGCAGAATCTACTCAACAGAGCTTCCAAACTGCCCTGGTGATGACTGCTACGTTTCAGTGACTTCCCCATGCAACCCCAAACATTTGTATTGGATTAAGACAGGACGATTTACCGGGCCTTTCGTGTTACGAATTTGTGTGTCAGTGTTCTTCAAACCAGAAAGGTGTGCATCGAGTTTTGTGAACAGGGCTGTTGTCATCTTGGCAGATGTGAGAATCCACATAATACGACTCATCATGAAGATGCAGCTACAATGACTACATTTTGCAAGAGTAATGCTGGAATAAATATCCTGATTCATGATCACGTTATCCTGAACATGTTAGTCTCCTGTGAGAAACACCGACGGAGCATACCTACCTGAATAAAAACGCTCCACAGCCTGCGGATTGAATGCATCATTGGGTATTCGGCGCACTCGACATCTTGAATTATTAGAAAATGCATAAATCGCGATTCGTTGGGCTACGCTACATGCCTGCAGTCCACTACTGTCCCGTTTCTGGTTTATTGGCCATTTTAGGTGTGTGGATTTATCCGGCACTGTTAGCAATGGGCTTTTGTGAAGTATCCGTCTCCAGACGACCATTGCATCCAAGTATCTTCAGAATGTTCGCTCGGAAACTGCTTGAGAACTGGCAGCAGCAGTTTGTGTTGGGTTTGAAACCGATTAACCATTGACAAGGCCTGACACTCTTCTCTGGCAATTGTCGGTTATGATCTTTTTACGATCACAGTTCCTTCACCGTGTTCGTCCGCTGCGAGTTGTAAACTATTCGCCGCAGGTGTGTTGGACCCGCAGCGTTGATACACAACCAAATTGGACAGCTCCATCCACTGTATGGCCAAGGGCACATCCAAACACGACAGCTCCTTTCAGACATTGTGTTACATCCTCAGATCGACCCATTCTACTGTGCTCAATCCACACAACAGAATTTTACGTACAAAGTACACTGCTGGCCACCGTAAATGCAACACCAAGAAAGACAAGAGGTAGCACAACAAAATTTATTTTGTAGATAACATGTTGACCAAGTATCAAATGATTACGTTTACAGATGTCTGCGACATGTGGTTCCTGCCAGAATCAGTAGCCAGAGTAGCCGCCATTGTTGGAGATCACCGCTGCCACAAGTCTCGGCATTGAGTCAAAGAGAGGTTGGATGTGTTCCTGGGGTACAGCAGCCCAAGCAGCTTCCACACGTTGCCAAAGATCATCTGGTGTGGCAGCTGGGGATGTAATCTGGGTCTCTCGTTGAGCAACCATGGACCACATGTTTTCTATCGGCGAAAGATCCGGAGAGCGAGCCGGCCAGGGAAGCAATTCAATCTGGTTATTGACGAAGAACCTTTGGACAATGCGTGTCACGTGTGGTCGCGCATTATCCTGTTGAAATATGGCTGTGGCCGAGCCCTGAAGGTAAGGAAGGACAACTGGCTCCAGCACCTCGGATATGTAGCGCCGGCTATTTAAAGTACCGGCAATGCGTACTAGAGGTGTGCGAGAGTAATATCCAATACCGCCCCATACCATAATACCCGGTGCAAGACCAGTGTGGTGGTGCATAATGCAGCTGTCCAGCATCCTCTCTCCACGGTGTCTCCACACTCGAATCCGACCATCGTGGTGCTGCAGACAGAAGCGTGCCTCGTCAGTAAAGACAACGTCATTCCATTCTGCCGTCCACATCCGCCTGTCATCACACCATTTGCGACGGAGACGTCTGTGGTTCTGCGTCAATGGTAGACGAAGCAATGAACGTCTTGCGGACAGACCACTCTGCTGTAAACGGCGTCGAATGGTACGCGCAGACACTGGATGATGCGTTACAGACGCAATGTGCTGTGCTATGGTTCGGGATGTCACTGAGCGATCCGTCACTGCCATGCGCACAATTTGCCTATCAGCACGTGCAGTGGTGCACCGAGGTGAATGCGATCGACCACGTCGGTCCGTCGTACCCTCCTGCATCCAACGGTCACATATCCGCATTACAGTTGTTTGGTTTCGTCCAACACGACTAGCGATTTCTCTGTATGATAATCCACAATCTCGGTAAGCCACTATCCTTCCTCTGACGAACTCGGATACTTGATCAAACGATGTTCGCTGTTGTCTACGAGGCATAACTGATCGTCTTGTGAAACAACCACAAGGTAAACACACGTGCCGAACGTACACTCGTCGAAATCGCCAAGCCTTAAATGGCGCTATGAGGCGGCGCCACAGGCGCGCGTGATGTGCGTCTGCGCTGAAATTCTGATCAATTGCATATCTCATCGCAGCAAACCCATGGTATAAATTTCACTTGATTCGGATGCTTCCTTCAGGGTGTTGCATTTACGGTGGCCAGCAGTGTACTTCACTGCCATATAGATGTAGATCTATATTCTGTAAACCACTCTGAAGTTAATGGCAGTTACTACTTCCTATTGTATCAGTTCCTGGGGCTTCCTGTGGTTCCAGTCACGTATGGAGTTCGTGAAGAATCAGTGTATCTGTGAGCACTGAAGTGACTCTGTACTGTACGAGAGTGATGTGTAGTTGTACTACGTTCCTAGATTCTTCCTTGCATCAGTTCCGCAGCATCCACAGAGTGTTCAAAAATTGATAATCGTAGTTAAATAATTTGGCGATATGATAGTGACTTCTTTTTATTTTCGTCCTGAACAACTACGACCACGAAACAACTTTCACTCCTTTTCTTTGTTTGTTGCTTTCCATTTTTCCAGTACTCCTTGATCTTGTCCCCATGTATGTAAACATAATCTTCCGCTGCCGTTGTCACAGCCAATAAAATTCTTCTGGGTTTGTAACCTCATTGTCAGCTATAAAAATCCGACGTTCCGGCGACTATTGCAAGACGGCTTCCTCAGGGTGTATTGCTACTTACTGAATTAGCGCTAGTTTCATTACTTAAATACTATGGAGTAGTGCTGTCATTGGATATGAGGGCGAGGAGAAAGGGTATTAGGTATCTTTTATTGGTCTTCGCATTGCGTGTTGTCATTGGTGGAAATAGGCGTTATCCATTGGAGTTTCCGTTATTGGTTGCCATTGGTGGACATCGACGAGTAGGAAATTGAGAGGTGACTGCAGCGAAGCGCTGTTTACTAACTGACTAGTATCGGCTAGGGCGCGTCAATCTGTGTGTACCCTCCGCCGCTGTGGCCCACCCCACGCCTGTTGCTTTGCGAGAGCTGTCCTACCACGAAACTGTCACTGCTGGCAGCTAAGACGCTTTGAGTCGGACCCGTCTTCTCCATGCATGCTGTCAGGTCGCTTGGCTATTTCTATAGCCTCTCTGATGTTCCTCCTCAAGCTAAACAGCTCGTTTCGCCAGTACGCGGGCCATTCTAAATTCAATCTTCATCCTGCACTCTTCCTGGCGTTCTGCCACCGCTGATTTGTTGTGTAGTTTGAGACGGATATATCTCTACAACGACGTTCTGGGTTCGACGAAAGATACAATTGACAAGTTTCAGGCCGCCGGAATTTATGAAATCGGGTGCGAAGGTGATGTGGTGTATGTAGGCGAGACTGGGTGTCCAATAAGCACAAGGTTTTCTGAACACGGGAGACATATCCGTATCAAGAAAAAAAAAATCAGAGGTGACAGAACACCAGGAACAGTGCAGGATCAGTACTGAATTTCGAGAGGCCCGCGTACTGGGGAAACAGCTTTTTAAATAATTACTATTAAAAACAGTCTTGATCACGATTTATTTAACAAGGTGACCGGTTTCGACCACTACTGTGGTAATCTTCAGACCTATAAGTTGTATACAAAGCTCTAATTAGAGGGCTACATACATTAAACAAAATACATAAAGTTATAAAGCTATAAAACGTTGAATTACCATTGAGTAGGAACCTCTTTCTGTTGGAGAATCACTACTGGAGAAACCAGTGCACGTCTTACTATATATAATGGAGGCTCCACCCACTTCTGACTGCATGATGTCATTATTAACCAATGAGTTATAAGTTGAATTACAATTTAAAATTTCTTAGTTAAAAGAACATTGTCAAGAATTAGAAATAAATACACACTAAACTTAGCTTATTAAACAGCTATTGTCAATTAAGAAGCGTTAAAAATATTTAAATATGTAGGAAAATGAACTTCGGTTTGGCAGTACATGGGTTGCCCTCTCAAGGCCTGTCAGTGAACCATTTGGTTGCTATGGTGAAGTTAGCCTGCTGCTTCATCTTTGCAACGGCGTCTAACTTCACCATAGCAACCAGTGGTTCCAAATGGTTCACTGACAGGCCTTGAGAGGGCAACCCATGTTCTGCCAAACCGAAGTTCATTTTCCTACATATTTAAATATTTTTAACGCTTCTTAATTGACAATAGCTGTTTAATAAGCTAAGTTTAGTGTGTATTTATTTCTAATCCTTGACAATGTTCTTTCAACTAAGAAATTTTAAATTGTAATTCGACTTATAACTCATTGGTTAATAATGACATCATGCAGTCAGAAGTTGGTGGAGCCTCCATTATATATAGTAAGACGTGCACTGGTTTCTCCAGTAGTGATTCTCAAACAGAAAGAGGTTCCTACTCAATGGTAATTCAACGTTTTATAGCTTTATAACTTTATGTATTTTGTTTAATGTATGTAGCCCTCTAATTAGAGCTTTGTATACAACTTATAGGTCTGAAGATTACCACAGTAGTGGTCGAAACCGGTCACCTTGTTAAATAAATCGTGATCAAGACTGTTTTTAATAGTAATTATTTATAAGACATTGATCACTGCTGTTCCCGTAATGCATTCAAAAGTAACAGCTTTTTAGCTTTAGGAGGAACATCAGAGAGGCTAAAGAAATAGTCAAGCGACCTGACAGCATGAATGGAGAAGGCGGGTACAGACTCCCAGCGTCTTGGCTGCCAGCAGTGACAGCCTTGTGGAAGGACAGCTCTCGCAAAGCAACAGGCGCGCCGTAGGCCACAGCAGCGGAGGGTACACAGTGACTGACGCGCCCTAGCCGATACTAGACAGTTAGCAAACAGCGATACGCTGCCGTCGCCGCTCAGTTTCCTACTCGCCTGTGTTCACCAATGGCAAGCAATAAAGGAAACTCCAAGGGAAAATTCATATTTCCGCCAAAGACAACACGCAGTGCAAGGACCAATAAAAGAACACCTAATACCCTTTCTCCTCATCCTCATCTCCAATGAGAGCACTCCTCCATAATATATACTTAATTAAACTAGCGCCCATTCAGCTATTAACAATACACCCTGAGGAAGACGTCTTGCAATAGTCACTGGAACGTCGGAATTCTATAATTGACAATGCGGTCACAAACCCAGAATAAATCTCCCCGTGTATTCTTTTCCCTTCGTTAGTTTGTGTTGTTCCCGATGTCTTATTTGTACTACAGGAAGCCCTTTTAAATTTAATATTTATTTTTTGGAAAGATTTCTTATTTCTGATTCTTTGATGATATTTCCTTGTTGATCTTTCATTGTTTCTGTAATTCATGCTATTGCCGATTTCTTCTTGCAGAAATACGGCGATATTTATTGAATCGTCAGCCTGTCCTCATTGATTCGATAGATGTGACCACTAAAGATCTATCTTCTTTTACTCATTAGTTCTGGTATTTTCTCTATATATTTGTATATCTCCTCATTACCTCTCATATTCCAGCCATCTGTAGTTTCTATTTTACCCATTAATTTGTAACTCGTCTTTCAGTTACCTCTATTCTGTATAACTCGTCTTTCAGTTACCTCTATTCTGTCTAACTTATAATTCATTGTGTGGCATCCACACCCATATAAAAATTCTGATTAGTGTTTAATTTTTGTTTTTTTTTTGTTATGCATTTCTTGTTGTAAATATTCTTTGTCAAACCATATGCTCTCTGCATATTGTTAACTCTTACGTCTACTGCAAATTTTTCTACTCCATTCTCTTGTATCGTTTCTATGGCTCTGAGCACTATGGGACTTAACATTATTGGTCATCAGTCCCCTAGAACTTAGAACTAGTTACACCTAACTAACCTAAGGACATAACACAACACCCAGTCATCACGAGGCAGAGAAAACCCTGACCTCGCCGGGAATCGAACTCGGGAACCCGGGCGCGGGAAGCGAGAACGCTACCGCACTATCGTTTCTATAACAAATTTAAATTTACTTTCTCGCTCTAGTCTACCTATTTGTGTTTCATGGAGTATTGTTGCATATTTTATGTTTATAATGAATTTAGCTTCTTTAGCTGAAATTTTAAGAATTCTATTTGGTATTTCTTCCAGAAGAATTATTGTAATAACTACGTCCGTCATATTTCTATAGGCATTGCGAAATCGCCTGAAAAACCCAGAAAATTCACTTTAATTCCATTTGTTTTCCTTCCTAGAATCATTAGTTCGAATCTTAGCTCAAAATTCGGGATTCTTGTCATTTTTTTTTCTAGAATGCAATTAAACAGCAAAGGTGATATTCTTTTCTTTTCTCTAACACCAGTTTTAAGTTCAATGGCTGAGATAAGTCTCCCATTAATTTCACTTCAGGTATCGCCTTTGTTCGAGTTTCATGCATTACGTTTGGTAATTTTGCTGTAACATCATATTATCTAGGGATTCCATCTATTGTCTCTTCATCTACCGAATGAAATGGTTTTTTGAAACCGTGGCAAATTATTGATTTTAGGTTGCAAATCTGTTCTATGCCTGATGCTTTCGAAAACCTCCGTGATATTTTCCGAACTGTTTGCGTAATGTTTCTACCACTCTGTCCAGCGATATTTCTGATAATATTTTGTATGCCACTGGCAAAAGGAACACTCCTGTGTAGTTGTCGATATTTTGTTTGACTCCCTTTTTATGTTGCGAGTGGATTAACCCTATTTTCTATTATAAATTTCGATCTTCAATATTTTATTAATTGATAAATATCAATTAATGATATATTGAAGACTGCAATACTACTTTATCTAAATTGATGACCGATGTCCACATTTATGCTGACTTTTGTAATGTTACGAGTCTGTAGGCTAGTTATTCGCCCACCTAGGCCTGGTACTGACAAGAAATGATATCGTTGCACGGTTCAACGCTAGCGGGCCCAGGGGTACAGGGCGTGCCGCGGCCAGCCGGCTAGTTGACAGTTCTACCCTGCCAGGTGTAGAGGCGAACAGCGTCGCTGGATATGCGTAGATTCCAAAAGATGGGAACTGGGCAATGGTCGCTCGCTTAGCAGAATGCGGAATCACCAGCAATGGCGGACTTTCAGACAAGCTGAAAGACGACGTCCTACAGCCCTTTGAGAGTCAAATATTAATGCCAGTCTTTGCGATCTCAGATAAATGAGGCGCATCCAATGACACACCTGTATTTCAATATCTTTAAAAGTACAGAGGTTAATATTTCACAGTGAATAAATATTTTTCACTGTGAATAAATATTTTCCACAGTGAATCTCTAGATTAACAGCTTTTAGATGTTCCATGTGATTTCAACAGACGATATCTCAGTTGATAGCAATGCACTATAGCTGTCGTATCTGGAAGCCGCATGTTTGTGATTATGCAAATATTTGTCAGAAAATCGTCCTCTCCACTTTTACGTAGTAGACGAACGCAGCATGAGTACCATATATTTTGTCGTACTTGTGTTTTTATTTAAGGAGCAGTTTACTATTGTTCCAGTAAATTTATATAAATGTTGCTTGTAAGTGCTATTAAAAACTGCGCTAATTTAATAGTAGTGAATCGCACGTGTTAGCGGACTTGACGATTGAAAAGAGAGTCAAAGGAGCCTTCCGTCAAGAAGGCATAAAGAATAGTTTAAACTATAGGTAGCGACAGTTCGCACTTGCACAGGAATAACACTTTATCTATTTATGAACTAACCTTTATTTATATCTATTTTGAATAACCAGAGTGTGACCGAATATTTATAAAATTTGTTTATTTAAATATTGTAGAAATATATGAGTTTAGTAATTGAAGTGGTATGTTGCGTCAAATCATGTCTAAAGAGCTTAAGAACGATTTATTTTTGGTGGAGAAGTAGAAGCAGAGACAGCAGAACACTAAGGGAGTCAAGTGGGGACGGGGACGTCTTGAGTGAAGAGCTCAAGGGAGCGATTTGGGACTCTTTATGTCGAGTGCTGGAAGGAGTCAGAACTGTCTGCAGTGACGACGGATATTCAGTACCACCACCTCCCTTAGCGTGACGCATTACAAATAATGTTCTACCCTCATTTCATTCCGCCCACCCCCCTTCATTTCTCTTATCACAGTTTGCGTTTGTCTATTAATATTTGCAGTTTTTCTGTCACAGTGGGTCCTTTTACAGTATTCCTTCATGTCAGAGATCAAGTTAATGTGTCAAACATATTGGGCCTCTTATATATTGATTATATTTCGTTGAAACGTTTTTGCTTTGACACATATGCTAGTTACAGTTGAATATTCAAGCAAAAGTCCTTCTAGTGCGTTTTAACAGGTGTTGTAAAGATGTATTCTTCCCCCGAGTTCCCAGTGGAGGAGTTCAGCGTTCGTACCGATTATGCGGTTTGGTTATTGGTCCGCATTTTGAGGATATATAGTAACATTGATCACAGCAATATGAGACTGAAACAATTTAACAATGTTTGGTTCTCACTCATATGAAACGACCTCCTGGATGCTCTATACTCAGTAAACATTCCTGACATCTGGTTGCTTAACAAAGTAAGAAATTGCTTCCATCATAAAATGTCTGCCTCAGTATCTATATGGTCAGTGCGGCTGACTTCCTTGCGGTGGACTTGCGTTCGATTCTCGGTACTGCCACGAATTTTTCGTTAGTTTGAAGATTGCAACAGGACCACACTCGTCGTTAGGATACCAACGGATAAGCTGCTTGGCCGTGTAATAGCTGTACAACAGCCGGTAAGAGCAGCGTGCTGACCCCAAGCCATTCCATACTTCATTTCGATTACGACATTGCCCAAGGATGACACGGTGGTAGGTCGAGTCCGATTCCCCCATCTGTGCCCAGGGAGGCAATACTTGCCTTTCTTTCATCATACCTGTGAGGTAGGTCATGAATTTTTCAACTCATTCTATCGCGCTGCAAAGTGACAATAGCGCTCTTCTGGCGGAGTTACGGCAACCTTGTCGTGCTAACTTTTATGGTAGTGGTGATGTTACCTCCTCCTCACTTATAGATCTTAATGGAAATGAAAAATTAAACCGAGTGTACCTAATGGAAATATGCGAAAAGCAATCGTCATCGAAGTTAATCTGTCGGTAAAGATTGAGCAAGGGTTACATCTCAATGAAAGGAAAACTGCAAATGAAATCTGTGGAAATTAAGTTTGAAAAAAGATGAAGTTAATAAAGAAAGTAAATGTGCGGTCGTTACGTTAACAATTATCTGGCGTTAATTAGATATTTGAGATTTGGAGAAAATTACGGTCGCCAGTCCAATGGATAACTACTATAATACCAGAAAAAGAAAAGTTAATGCTCATATAATTAGCACTAAAAGCGTGTCAACTGAAGGTTGACCGTGTTGTCTGAAAACTGAAAGTTTGTCAGAAGTAATAAATTTCGCTACATTCTGACTAAATTTAGCAAAAGAATGAATAAAACTGGAAACTTGAAAGTTAATATAGAGACTGAAATTAATAGTGAACTTTGTTTCTGAAGCACTACGAAATAAAATAAAATAAGGTTATTCTTGTGCTACCTCAACAATCATCTCAAAAGCAACTTGAATCTACGCAATATAGAAGTAAGAGATTTAATTTTGAACTTGAATTAAATGATTTTGAACAATCAACAATAGTAATATTTAGTACGCATCAAGATGAGCTGCAGTGAAAGGTAAGCTAAAATATGCTAACAAAACTCGCGCTCTTAATTTGTGCTTGTGTAATCTAAATATAGTTTCGTTTGGTTATTTTAGCCAGCTATGAATACCTTAACTGAACTTTGAAATGAATGCAGTGAAAGGGAATGATAATACTTTAATGCTGGCGTTTGAATTTCAACGACACTCGGGTTCATTTCGGAAAATGAAGGGATCCTGCTTGGTAATGCAATTGGGACAATGAACAACAACGGTTAATGCTAAGTTGCTGTATTTTAGTGATGCAAATGGAACAGTTTGAAAAGCTGCGGTCAGCCATACAGTTGTAAAACTTTACGTGCTTTCAGTCTTCCTTGTTGGTTGATTGAAGGTTTGAAGGCGTCGATCAAGGAGGTGGCGACAACCACACATTGTCGGCCGTCGCTGTTGCAGAAGCTGGATGCTGGCGCGCCTTCTTCTCGACACGGCCACCAGTCGAAACGGGCTCTTGATGTGTGCCAGCCAATGCTTCCCATCCGCGTCACCGTGCCAGAAACTATTATAGCAAGTCGAGCGCAATTACATGCTGCCAAACCCTGGAAACGCGGCAACTCGCGGGAGCGTCACTCAACACACCTGCTCCACCGCCCTACTCCGGCCAGACTCTGCCCTGCCCGCGCTCTACCAAAGATCCTGAACACTTTGGTTCTCCACACGACCTATCGATGTAATCGCTCGATAGCATAGTTTTCCCTAGGCAAGACCCATAGTAAAAATACAAATAATATTTACAAAACAAACCAATTATACATCGGCATATATATATACAAACTAGCGGACCCGACAGACGTTGTCCTGCATGATATTTCAAGCGATTAGGATAGTAGACAAAGTATGAAATGAAAGACAAATAATGTAATTCTATCATTATTCTTTATTTTGAAATAACATCAATTTTTCTAACAACAATTGGTTATAATCAATAGAGCTTGTTTAATTTTATCTTAATGCGAGTTGATGAACAATAATTTGAGTCAATTCCTGAGGAGTATAAATGAATAAACTTGACAGTTTTCCAACGCGAGAACACCCCACATATACTTGGCCTTGTGAGGAGACCGGATTTTCTAGACCCAACCCACAAATCGACATTGATTGACCTTGCATAAAAATAAAATATTAGGTAATGACATGTGTAGATTGTACCTGTTGCTGGATTTCCTTGCTTGATATTTAAATTATATCCATCTTCTCCTTCCCAAAATATCAATGGATATTGCAAAGCATCGTAAGAGCGATGACTGTCTTCAGTCGTATGCACTGTGTTATCTCTGCGTTGGATTCGTATATCTCGACGTTCAAATGCGTCGCCAACCATAACAACTGCAACTTCATTAACGGTCGGTGCCTTATATCGGCCCGCGTGCTGCCCAGATGGTACTGTCTCCTCTTCGATGACGATCGTACAGTTGTTGTTTTGCAGTCTGTTTGAAACGGTATTGAACAAATGGATCAACTGGTTGTGATTCTGTAAAAACGTTTCTAAAATACCCACATTTCTCGCTCCTGCATCTGCTCTATATGGTTGTACTGGCAGCGTGCGTTTATTTGCTGCTCCTCATCACCCATGAAGCAGATTTGCAGAAGTTTTGAGTCGGTATCAGGCTTCGGAATTAAAGAACCAATTTGATGATTCACTTGGCCTGAATCTTAAACGTTGATTGAAAATTGCGACCATCCACATTCTGAACGATTTTTGTTGCTCCAAATGATGTCATTTGAAAGCACGAATTAAATTTGCGAATTTTACGCAAAAACAGTTTAGATTGAGATATAGCTCCAGCCAATAGTGAATTCAATGGTTCTGGCGGTGAATTCACTGGTGGCAATACAACTGTTCCAGACGCGCAGCAAAACCGGCCGATCCACCTTTGTATTTGAGTGCATGACAGTGCTGGAATTGTTTATTCATAGCACTGATTACAATTTGTGAATGTGACAAATAGTCGATCTCCGACTCATATTCAAACGCAAGGCGAAGAAGTGATGCACGTGTCAATGTGCGATACACTTGTTGTTTACGTGTACTGAATATGTCGGTGAATCGTTGACGGGCCAATCTTTGTCTCAAAGCATTAGCTCGAAGGCGTTCGTTGCGTTGCTCTTGACTTTCATTAGCACGTCTGATTGCAGCCTGGTTTCTTAAATTTTCATTGTCCATCAGTGATCTTCTGCCGATCTATTTAACCGACCGTTCAGGACTAATCGTGAATTCCGAGTCCGTCGACCAATATTTCCTCCTTGTTCACGAAGACGTGGCATTGTTTTATGTATTTAATTTATATGTGAATATAATACACTTAATATTCACTGAAATGCGACACCTGAAATATCAAAACACACCATACAAAAAAATTTTAATGTCAAAATAACAGAACACATTTAATGTAATACACTCAAATTAAAATGTCCAAAAATAAACGCAATCCTATACACGCAACTTACATCAGAACATAATACTCTCAATATTGCACACAAAATTCAACGCCACCTACCGTGCTGAGTTATGAATGTAAATTTTCCAGGCCCCCACTTGAATGCAGCCGGCCGGAGTTGCCGAGCGGATCTAGGCGCTACTGTCTGGAACCGTGCGACCGCTACGGTCACAGGTTCGAATCCTGCCTCTGGCTTGGATGTGTGTGATGTCCATAGGTTGGTTAGGTTTAAGTAGTTCTATGTTCTAGGGGACTGATGACCTGAGATGTTAAGTCCCATAGTGCTCAGAGCCATTTGAACCACTTGAATGCATACACAAAAATTCATTCAAGTCGATCCAGCCGTTTAGTTGCAGTATAGATAAATATCCTAAATACCGACTGGAGCGTGTGGTGTTTTTCTTTTTAATATATATTGATGAAATTATTATTCTCTTCTGAAGATTCAGAAATCTGTTGAGTTTTGCACCACTTCTTGGCGGGAAGAGCAAAGACTTTACAAATAACTTAAGTACTGTAAGTTATAGTTTATCTATATTTCACCTGAAATCGTTTGCAGAAGGCGTAGCGTTCTCAAGATTAAGAACAGAGTTCGCATTGCCACTTAATTTATCTGTATCGTGATCATGTTCGATCACGACCGGATATGAGACATAGCAACTACGAACAGAGAAACCTAAGGGACCAGACAGAGCTGGAAAGTTTATTTTGTATACTACATCACACACTAAAAGAAGTTGGATTTGAATCACAAACAAGGTAAATAGCAATGCGCCTTCTGCCTTAACTATGACGTTTGCCGACATGGAGTCGGTCCCTGGCAGCTGTATGAAAACTATAAAAACACCGTGATTTCTGTTGCAATTAATAGGAGATGGATAGTATAGAAATACTTTAAGTAATAAGTAGGCACTACAGCATTTGAGAGCACAATAACCAATTTAATTACCTTAGTCAGTATTTCTAACAATAGGATCCGTACATTCCAATTTTATACCTTGCTGGCTGTTTCTTGAAATAAAGTCCTTTAACATTTTCGACATTTCATCTTAGCTGCACACATAAATTCTTGCATAGCACTGCACAATAGTAATATTATATAATAACTAATTAGTGATTGCGGACCACGCCATATACGCGTCCGCCGTCTTTAAAAAAGATCACGACTGGGTTAATAGAAGAGGATTACAATTCTTCAGCTGTCAAAAAATGAGAAGCACAAAATATCTCTATCGATACAAATTATGAACAATTCGTATTCTGCGCCGTGGCGCGTAAGGTATTCTTTGAAATATCAGGTGGTCTCTGCTCAGCGACGATCTAAGAAATTTTTACAAAGAGGGGTTTTATGAACCTGCATGGTTAGATTATCGAATGTAAGTTTATTTAAGGGGTTCCGGAAAGGCTCAAAATCATGAAAAGTTCAATTTTTACTTTTTTGCGTTTTCTGAATCTGCAGTCTATTACCTTTTAATAGATATATCATTTATTCAATTCCGAAGACTACAACTATTTTTAATTTTTTTTTTGAAATGTGTTCTACATGGGCGTGACCCACTGTGGCGCTGTTAAACTGCTGTCAAATGGTGTTATTATTAACGTCCGTGTTCATCAGGTACATTTTAGTGATGTGAGATAAAGTATGTGTTGTGGCTAACCTGTGATGGTTCAATGTATATCGCTGGTGTGATTGTCGATTGTTTCATGTTTATTTACTCTGTCGTTATCTCGGAAATATTCGTAATTAATTCTGTTTCTTGAGTCTCAGTTTTGTTGAAGTATAATAATGAGTAAAAGTAAAGTTATTAGAAATCCTCTGAAGGCTTTTAAGAAAAGGAGAAATGTTGGAAAGCCAAAGGTATATAGAAATATGGGAATGAAGATAGGTTCTAACATGGTACGAGCGATGCTTGCTTTAGACAAGGAACGCCTTTGGGCTGCAGACAGGGCTGTAAAGAGTCTAGAAATACAAAGGAACAGGAGGAAGCTGGAGGAGGAGTTTGCAGAGGATGAAGATAATCCATCCTATGGACCTGGAATGCACTAAAAAATTAATCCAATCTTTGTCGCTCGATTCCCAAAACTTTTATTTTCTCATACTAATTACATGTTTTCTAAGGATCTTCCAAACATATTTGTTTCAAACTTTCAGTAAATGTTACACAGTACCTTCTGCATAATTTAACACAGCCTTTTTCCAAAAAAACTGTATATTTTTGAATATACAAATAAAAAAATTGCAAAAATGTTGTGAATTTTCATTACAATTGAAAAAAAATCATCTTTAATAACTGAACTAAAATTTTGTAAAATCCCTATGTTAAGTTGTAGCCCATATTCCAATAAATAATCTGTAAAAAGTTCAACTTCCTACCTCAAATACTTTGTGACGAAAGATGTAATTTATAAGCGTTATTTTAACATTGCAAGTATAGGGCGTTCCGGAGCCCCTTAAGCTATCGAAACAGGTATTAATATTACAGGCGCCATCTGCCGGGCTGATTTGTGAATCTAAACCATCCAGCCCCCACTTGAATACATTCACAACAATTCATTCAAATAATCGATCCAGCCATTTAGTTGCAGTATAGATAAATAACCTAGATACCGACTGCAGCGCCATCTGCCGGGCTCATTTGTGAGTCTAAACCACCCAGGGCGCCACCCAAACGCAAACAAAAAAATTCATTCAGAACGGTCCACCCGTTTAGGAGGAGTTCAGTGACATACACAGGTATTGTAAAACAATTACAATATATAAAGATACCGAAACGTCATATCTTCAGTGATTCGTATGCTATGACCACACATTTATGTAACCTGTTGACGTGCACATGCGCCCAGCACTGAGTGTCGTGTGGTTGTGCGCAGTGCCGCCCGACATCCTGATCGAGGAGACGAGCGGCGACCTGGCGGTGACGGAGGGCGACAACGCGACGCTGCGCTGCCGGGCGTCGGGACGCCCTGCGCCGCGCATCTCGTGGCGCCGGGAGGACGGCGAGCACATCCTGCTGAGGCACGGCGCCCGGGACCTCTCCAGGGGTGCGTAGCGGGCGGCCGCGCTCGCAGGCTGAGGCTGGCTGGCTGGCGCGCAACACGGGGAGCCGCTCTGCGCCGAGTGTCGTCGCTGTTCTTCCCGGAACCCAGGGACACACGCGATACATGTGCCTCACAACCAAGTGAATCAGCTCGGAAAACTTCTAAAATCGGTAGGGGAAGGGAGGGACGGGGCGAGACCTATTCTCAGTTTCATAGTGAAATTATCTGAGTCGTCAAGTCACGTCTTAGTCCTCTTCAAACGTTTTCAGTGCTAGACGTTTCGATCCTCCAGCTAGGCTATTCTAGAGGGATTCAGTGTACTCTACCCACGTATCCACACACTTTTCTGCTTTTAACAGTGGTATTCCCATCTCACTCTTAATGTTACCACCATTCCTTTCTGTTTCACCATGGGCTGTTTTGACCTTTCTACATGTTGGTTCAGTTGTTCCGACAATCATTTCTTTTTCCATTTCTCACATTTTCAAGCTGCCATTTCGCTTCGGTTTCGCCGCAATTCCTGTTTACTTTTTCCTAAATAACTTGCATTTGTGCATTCCTGGTTCAAAATGGTTCAAATGGCTCTGAGCACTATGGCACTTAACATCTATGGTCATCAGTCCCCTAGAACTTAGAACTTCTTAAACCTAACTAACCTAAGGACATCACACAACACCCAGTCATCACGAGGCAGAGAAAATGCCTTACCCCGCCGGAAATCGAACCCGGGAACCCGGGCGCGGGAAGCGAGAACGCTACCGCACGACCACGAGCAGCGGACTATGTGCATTTCTGAATTTCCCTGAAAACTTTTGTACTTCCTTCTTTCGTCGATCAACCGAAGTATTTCTTTTGTTTCCCATGGTTTCTTCGCAGTTTCCTTCTTTGTACCTATGTTTTTCTTTCAGTTAGTGTGACTGCCGTTCTTAGATATGTTCATTCCTCTTCAACAAAACTGCTTACTGAGTTATTCCTTATCATAGTATCTCTGCATTACTTGCATATGTGTATTCCTGACTTTCCCTCAAAACGTTTGTACTTCCTTCTTTCGTCGATTAACTGTAGTATTTCTTCTGTTATCCATTGTTTCTTTGCAGTTTCCTTATTCATACCTAAGCTTTTCTCTCCAATTAGGGTGACTGCCGTTCTTAGATATGTTCATTCCTCTTCAACAAAACTGCTTACTGAGTTATTCCTTATCATAGTATCTCTGCATTACTTGCATATGTGTATTCCTGACTTTCCCTCAAAAAGTTTGTACTTTCTTCTTTCGTCGATTAATTGTAGTATTTCTTCTGTTACCCGTTGTTTCTTTGCAGTTTCCTTCTTCATACCTAAACTTTTCTTTCCAATTAGGGTGACTGCTGTTTTTAGATATGTTCATTCCTCTTCAACAATACTGCTTACTGAGCTATTCCTTATCATAGTATCTCTGCATTACTTAGTACTTCCATATCCCACTTACTTGCCCACTGACTCTTGTTAACTAGTCTGCTAAACTTCAGCGAACTCTTAATCACTACTAAATTTGCACCTGCGTGCGGCTTACAATCTAATATCTAATTTCAGAATCTCTGCCTGACTTTGATGTAATGCAACTGAAATCTTACCATATCTCCCTTCCTTTCAGAGTTCACTCCTCCTCTTGTGATTATTGAGCAGAGTACCTGCTATTACTAACTGAAATTCGTTGCAGAATTCAATTAGTCTATCCCCACTCTCGTTCCTAGTACCAAGCCCATATATTCCCGTAACCCTTCTGTCTACCACTTTCCCTACAGCAACATTCCAATCCCCCATGACTATTACATTTTCATCTTCTTTTATGTACTGTATTACTCGTCCAATATCCTCAAAAACTTTCTCTATGTCTTCATCTTCGGCTTGCGACGTCGGCATGTGCACCTAAACTATCATTTTCGCTATTTGTTTGGTGCTGATGAGAACAACCCTATCACTTAACTGTTCACAGTAACACACTCTCTGACCTACCTCTATATTCACAACGAATCCTATCCCAGTTATAACATTTTCTGCTGTTGTTGATATTACCCTATACTCATTTCGCTTTACTGCCCTTAACACTTTCCTTTTCTGTTTTTCAAGCTTCCCTACCACGTTTCAACTTCTAACATTCCACGCCCAGACTCGTGGAACGTTATACTTTCTTTGCTTATTCAGTCTTTTTTTCATGGTCATCTCCTCACTGGAGTGCCCTCCTGGAGTTCCAAATGGGGCCTGGTCCGAAATCTTTTGCCAATGGAGAGATCATCATGAGACTTTTTCAGTTACAGGCAAGATTTCCTGTAGATGCACATTGTGCATCCTTAATACAGTGGTTTCCATTGCCTTCTGCATTCTCTTCCCGTTGATAATTGTTGATTCTTGTGCCTTGGGCAAGAGAGTGCCTGGAAGCTCTGTCCTTTTTGACAAGGCCGTTGCGAGAATGAATGAGACTCCATATGTCTGAAATCTTCGGCCTCCATTGCTGATGATTTTTATTGAAAATTTAAGCAGTGGATGGGTCCGAACCCGGAACCTAGGCCATTTTCTTTATTACTAATCGAAGATTCTGCCCTATGCAAAGAGCGACATTAAGGAGATACCGACTCTCTATCGTAGCTGGTAGTGGAGAACCAGTCTCGCGTTCTGTGTAGCTGAGTCGTTGCTACCATCACAGTTTTCTCTCTAACAGGTATTAAAAATCACCTACCTTTGTCAGGCTGTTCAATTCCCAGCCTGGTTTGGGATTTTCTCCGTTCGGGGACTGAGTGTTGCGTTGTCCTCACCATCATTTCGTTAGGAGGAACAAGAAGGACGAATGAATTCCACACACAAAGAGTTTCCATAAGCAGTCGGCGACGAAATACACATCGCCCGATGAGATTGTGGGGCGGCGGGTGGAATAATAGATTAAATGTTTGTATTTATGCTGTTTGCCGTTCTCAACACTGGCTCTCTAACTACAATATTGGCAACCAGAAAGTGATTAGCAAAACATGAAGCCAGTAATTAGAATTCCTAGTGCCCACTTCATCTGAGAAATACATTTATGGCTACAGCTTATAGCTCTGAGGAATTAGGAGATTGTCTGGGATTCATAATCAAAAACCATTTCTCTCAAATGTTCACTATATTCTGAAAGTCAAAGACCAAAAAGGATCCACACAAACCAACTACCATAGCAGTTCAGAGTCTAATGCGCTGATGCCACTATAACTGATCATATTAAATGTTTAAGTGAATGCTCGCCATAATTTGATGATAATGTTCATCAAACGCCACGCTAATAATGGTAGAATGCCTGTCCTGCGGCGGCATGTGAAAATACGACATACGCAAAGTAAAAATAGATCATTAACGTCATCCCAAAATTAACACTTCACTCGAAAACGATTTAATTGTTACGCGTATCCCGAGTAACTTATTACTGCATCTGAGGCTGTTTATATCAACGATACCGACGCGACGCGACTCCGACTCCCGGCACAGGTGGTGCGCTAATCAGTGTCTGGAGAGAACTGGGGCCTTCCTCTTCTCGCGCAGCGTTCTTACATATAAAGCCGCGGTGCGGACGGCTAAGGGAACGCCTCATCAAATCCGCTCTCCCGACTAGCCGCTGGGCTAGTAATGCACCACTTTAAGTTATCGAATAAATCATTGCTTCCTTTGCTAATGGCCGATGAAGCTCTCAATTTAAATATGCAATCAGCACACAGATAAGTAATCATAATAAAAGTCTGACGTGGCTAAGTCAAATATTTTGGGCGAGAGAATTAATTGAATTACACTACACGCAGTAGACGATCTCTGAACTTGCCATTTGGAGATACGCTATCGCTATAGTTTTATAGTTATTCAGTTCAAACTTCTCACTTCTTTATGATTATAGCGGATCTCCCTTCTACTTAAATTGAAGCATCCTAGCTTTATTTATTCTCCTACTTAATCTATCTTGCTTCCTTAATTTTTAAGATAAAAACCAGAAAATCATAAATTTCAACTAAAATTTAAATTTTTGAGATCCTGAATACTGTTTCTACTAAATTATTATGCAGAAGGAATCTAAATATAAATTTTTAAGTTTCTAGCTCTTTTCTGTAGCGCCAATGATTTTTACAGACAAACGTCCAAATTTCGAAAATGGTTAATGTTATTGAACTGATATTCAACACATATTGGTTTAGTATTACTCCTGACATGCTAGAAACGTTTCAGGTTATTTACTTGATTTTTAAAGTATTGTGCAACACTTATGACGTCAGAGCTAGTTACAGCAGACTGGCTGGCACACAATGGAAGGATTGATGTGAATTTTATAAGGCGTGAGTAGGCTGCTTCCCTACAAGATGACCTACGGAACGACCAACCCAGGTCTTATGTTACGTGTGTCGGCAACGGTCGGGCGAGTCTTGGCTGTCCAAAGCTAACTGCAGCTCCAACCCGACTCAGCTCCATGTCCGTTCGGAACTCGGAGACACGACGTCCCGGGCACACTGGCTCGGACCCATCCTTGCAGAGGGAACATGCCGACTGGCTAACTGACATCCCTGCACCAGGAAGGAACCGACGTACGTCCGGCAGGATGGCCATGTCACGCAGGCCCAGAAACTGTCAAAAGAACCAATACACGTTGCCCGATAAGACGACCAACCAACGGTCGTCCCGCTCCAATCTCCTTCCGTCGTACATTTCAAATGTGACGCCAGCGGTCGGCGAACACTGGCTGTCCACACCTCACTGGCGCTCCGCCGCCGACTCACTGCTGCTACACCCCGACTGAGCTCCCAACTGAACTCCAGACAGACGACGACCCGGAAATACTAGTGGTCTCTCGAGAGACGGTATGACAGTGCGCTTATCGATAAGCGCTGCTGCTGCCACTGACGGGCAAGCAAAACCAGCAGCCTAGTGACGCCAGTAAATCGAATTAAAACAATAACGGTGCGACAGAACCACAAAAACAGGATGATGAGCAAATAAACGACCTGAGCGCGATCCGCGCACCGGCTCTGTCTGCATGACGAGTACGTCATTGATAACCGTACTTTTCAAGACGACAAAAGCAGAGTTCAACGAGCTGGAAGAACATGTGACTGGTTTTCTGATCACTCTCCGACCATATTACATCTCGACTGATCTGCAGAATCACGTGACGTGAACCACATAGAAAAAATGTAGGATATTTTGGAACAGTGGGTAATATGCTGGCGTCAGCATCCCCGCAATTTGGTGGAACTGCGCAATCGAATCAACAGCATGTGGCTTAATCTGGAAGTGAAGTGTCTACACAACCTTGTGGACTCAGTCCGTAGCCGAATCCTGAGGGTTAGAACGTCCAGGTGCGGATTTACACGGTATTATATGATGCTTGTAATGATTTCTTTAGAGGTGACAAATTTTTTGCCCGGTGAGGTTATTCTGTGTTACTGACAAGTGAAGTCAGAAAGAATAAACAAGTATATTTCTTGTACAAAATCAGTTGGTACTTAGAACACGTACGAGGTGCGACAGTAAAGTAATGAGACTGATGTGAAAAAAGAAGTTGCTTACCGTTTTAGTCAAGTTCAGTGTTGTCTCCTTCAATGTAGTTCGCTTCTGATTGCACACACTTTCTCCAGCGCTTCTGCCATTGATGGTAACAGTTCTGGAACTCATCTGTAATATCCTCCAAGACCCTCGTCACAGCTTTTTGGACATCTTGTGTTGTTTGAAAATGGTGTCCCTTGACCGCCGTTTTGACTCTTGGAAATAGAAAAAAGTCGCATAGTGCTATATCTTGTGAATAAGGTGGCTGTGGTAGTACTGAAATTTCTTTTGAGGTAAAAAATTGCTGTACTGACAGAGCAGTATGGGATGGCGCATTATCGTGATGCTGAATTTAATTACCAGCAATGTTAGCACGGACACGAAGATCTCTTTTACGAACTCTTTTCAAAATTTCTTTGTAGTAATATTGGTTAACTGTTTGTCCAAGAGACACCCAATCTTTATGAACAATTCCCTTGGAATCAAAGAAGCACATAAGCATACATTGCACTTTTGACTTTGACATGCACTTTTTATTGTCTGGGTGATTCCTTTGAGCACCATTGCGAACTTTGGCGTTTTGTCTCTGGATCGTTCGAAAAAAAGAAAAAAAAACTTTTATCACCAGTGATAACACGGCTCAACAATTCTGGATTGATTTCCGTTTGCTCTAACAGATCGGCTGGCACATTTTTCCGTGTTTCTCGCTGTTGTGGTGTGAGATTTTTTGGGACCATTTTTGCACAAATCTTTCTGATACCAAGATCTTCAGTTATTATTAGACGAACCCTTTCTTGATTGATGTTCAGTTCTTCTGCAATCATTTTCACGGATAGTCTTCGATCAGATCGTACGAGTTCACCACCCTGGCCAAGTTGACATCCATCCGTGAGGTTGATGGTCGTCCACTGTGGTCTTCATCTTCAACGTTCGTTCTGCTTCACTAAACATTTTATGCCAACGAAAAACTTGAGCTCTTGACATAACCTCCTCTCCAAAAGCCTTCTGAAGTTTACCGTAAGTTTTCGTCGCGTTTTCACCCAATTTAACGCAAAAAGAAAAGGCATACTGTTGCGCAACATCATGTGGTTCCATTGCCGTGACGAGAGACACAAACACTTGTTAACTTATTATAGCACAACTCACGACTGAGCAATTGCATGGATGTGCCGCTTGTACTAGAAGCAGCTTATAGACCAAAGTCAAAGATATTGTGCCTATGCAAGCCTGCAGGGTTTCCACATCCTGCAAAGAAAATCAGTATCATTACTTTATTGTCGCACCTCGTATATATAAAGGATACGTGGTATTTCAGTTATAGCTCCTTAACATGACTTAAAATGTGAAGGTGTCCTGAAGACGAAGGTAGCGAGCAATAACAGCCAAAACACCGTATGTATTTCACAACAGCAAGCAATCTCATGTACAGAAGAATCTGACTTACAGAAGCGAATGTTTATGAACAACATTGTGGAGTGTATGTGAAAGTGCTCATTAGTCTTATCATGAAGGCTATCTCCTGTGAAGCTGGTTTAACCACTAACGCCCGCGAGCTCCCTCTGCAATAGCTGTACGGTCTCATAAACAGGCAACAGCGGCTACGACGTCTCCGCACCGACGCCTCCATGCCGCCGACTGGAAAACGGCCTCAGATTTTCCAGCCGTGCGCCACTATTTGCGCATGCGCCTTCGTTTCTCTTGGCGTTCCGCTACGTTTCCTGTCTGCTGCTGAGGAGAAGTTTCCCCGAGATGAAAGTTGCCTGTCTATTGTTCTCCCGGCTCGCCTGTTTGCAGTTCAGCTTAGCTGTGGCTGTTTGTTCCCAAAGTCCTTTCTACATTCTTCGGGAAAGACAAACACCGTGAAGTATCTCCAGTCGCCCACGTGAATCTCGGCACTTACTTCTCGCGGAATATTTCATTGTCCGCCTTGGCTTGACACAAAGGCGTACAGTCGATATTTGATTATGTAGGCAGAGGAAGAAAGTAGTTTCCAGTAGGTCTTTTAATTTATGTTTCAAGTCAGCATCATGTACACAACTCGTTCAATTTTGCCATATTCTTGCAGTGTCACATTTTCTCAAGTCGTTGCAATATTAACGCATCACCTACGTTTCCGTCGAACGTGTTCAAAACTTTTTTCGCGTTCTATGACAAATCATCCCCTTGTGCATAAAACAAATTTATCAGGAAATGTTGTCTGAAATTCCAATTGAAAATTTGTATTAGATCTATGACACATCTGTGCATACTAATCCCTTTCAAGAGCAACTTCGTCTTGGGTTGGGTAATCCTCATCTGCTATTTTTCATTACTCATCTGCCCCTTCATTTCAGATCCTTTTTGTTGTTTCAAGTAACATTTAACAAGCTTAAACTACTCTCATGCAACAATTTGCAGCAGTGATTGTTATGATACACCCAGGTGATATTCCTAGCAACTCTAAAGCTTTATACCAATTTACGGCTCTGTCATTGAATTAAATTACACCGTCGAATGTATCGCCGTGGTACACAGAGAACAAAATACACTGGTCACTGCAGTCGATCTCAAATCACGTTTTCCATAAATCTGTTAACATTTTACATTTTTCCATGTCAGCACTGTCACAAAACTGTATCATTCACGTGACTTTAGATGCATTTAATGGTTTGCAAATGTTTTATATGACTGGCACTAACGGTGTGCTTAAGTCTGACCCTGTGGAAGTCTTTTTTTTTTTTTTTTTTTTCGAGCGTTAAGTCCACCCTTAAGTATTTGAAGGAAGTTACATTAATGAACTACAACGAGTTTCTGATGACATGAATCTTTCGATGCAACCAGTCATCATCAGATGACAGCGAAATATTTGCAGCTTCCGGCATGATAACAATTTTACAGTGGCATCCGTCCAGAATGAGTGATTGTACTGTTGATGGCATTCATGCAAGACAGAATCTGTAGATAATCTTTTTTTATTTTCTTGTCGTCATGGTAAGAATGTTACCATATAGGCTGATTCGATCTAAATTACCAATCAAGTTTAATGAATAAGACACCCTTCAAATAAACTTCAACAATAAACTTTCTGAAATGAATTCAGCAGCAGGTGACCTTAAGCTCAGAGCAGGCAGCTAATCACCAACTAGCACTCGTTCACCCATACAGCGCTAAATCCGCTTCCCCTTTCGCTAACAGCCAACTACTCTTCGAGTGGTCAAAACCAATTAACCTTTCTTTGAGTCTTCTAGCTGGTTTGGTTATACAGAATGAAATTTTCACTCGTGAGCGCTGACACGAAATTTCTTGGCAGACTAAAACTGTGTGCCGAAGCGAGACTCGAAATCGCGATCTTTCCCTCTCGTGGACACTTCCCAAAATCTTCACAAAATCTTTCCGGGAACACAGGATAATACTTTCTTCCAGGAATGCTAGACCACAAGTTTCGCAGGAGAGATATTGTGAAGTTAGGGAGGTAGGTGACGAGGAATTGGCGGTGACAAGCTGTGAGGTTGGACCGTGCGTCATGCTTGGGTAGGTCAGTTGGTAGAGCACTTGCAAACAAAAGGCAATGGACTGATTTGTCCGCCATTTGTTCATATCCTCTGCTAAGCTCTTCATCTCAAAGTAACGCTTTCATTCAAAGTTCTCAGTTATTTGTCGGATATATTGAAGTCTCTGTTTCTACTACCAATTTTTGTCATCTGCAGCTCCCCCTTGTGACGTGGAAGTTTTACCTTGATGTATTCTAACAACAACTATCCTCCTGTCCCATCTAGTTACTGGCGTTTCCCATATATTCATTTCTTCGCCAATTAGTCGGAAAACCACCTTCATACTTATCAGTCCTTCTAAATTTCAACATCCATCTATAGCACAACATCACAAACGCTTCGATTTCGTCTTTTCCGATTTTCTGTTCACAATTCACTAAACTACCCTTCAGAAACATTGAGCAATGCTGCCTCTATAGCAGTCCATATTTGCCACATTTTTGGCTGCCGGAGTTGGTGCATCAGTTGACCTCTAGATTATGTAGTATAAATGTTCGATGGCATTCATGAAGAGTGGTCTGGATGGCCAGCTGTTCAGATTTATCTTCAGACAAATCTCAAACAAATGTAGGCTAGTGACATGACGCACTGACATCCATAACAATTCCATCCTTCTTTGGGAACATTAAGTCCATGAATGGCTGAAAATGGTCTACAAGTACCAAAACGTTACTACACTCCTGGAAATGGAAAAAAGAACACATTGACACCGGTGTGTCAGACCCACCATACTTGCTCCGGACACTGCGAGAGGGCTGTACAAGCAATGATCACACGCACGGCACAGCGGACACACCAGGAACCGCGGTGTTGGCCGTCGAATGGCGCTAGCTGCGCAGCATTTGTGCACCGCCGCCGTCAGTGTCAGCCAGTTTGCCGTGGCATACGGAGCTCCATCGCAGTCTTTAACACTGGTAGCATGCCGCGACAGCGTGGACGTGAACCGTATGTGCAGTTGACGGACTTTGAGCGAGGGCGTATAGTGGGCATGCGGGAGGCCGGGTGGACGTACCGCCGAATTGCTCAACACGTGGGGCGTGAGGTCTCCACAGTACATCGATGTTGTCGCCAGTGGTCGGCGGAAGGTGCACGTGCCCGTCGACCTGGGACCGGACCGCAGCGACGCACGGATGCACGCCAAGACCGTAGGATCCTACGCAGTGCCGTAGGAGACTGCACCGCCACTTCCCAGCAAATTAGGGACACTGTTGCTCCTGGGGTATCGGCGAGGACCATTCGCAACCGTCTCCATGAAGCTGGGCTACGGTCCCGCACACCGTTAAGCCGTCTTCCGCTCACGCCCCAACATCGTGCAGCCCGCCTCCAGTGGTGTCGCGACAGGCGTGAATGGAGGGACGAATGGAGACGTGTCGTCTTCAGCGATGAGAGTCGCTTCTGCCTTGGTGCCAATGATGGTCGTATGCGTGTTTGGCGCCGTGCAGGTGAGCGCCACAATCAGGACTGCATACGACCGAGGCACACAGGGCCAACACCCGGCATCATGGTGTGGGGAGCGATCTCCTACACTGGCCGTACACCACTGGTGATCGTCGAGGGGACACTGAATAGTGCACGGTACATCCAAACCGTCATCGAACCCATCGTTCTACCATTCCTAGACCGGCAAGGGAACTTGCTGTTCCAACAGGACAATGCACGTCCGCATGTATCCCGTGCCACCCAACGTGCTCTAGAAGGTGTAAGTCAACTACCCTGGCCAGCAAGATCTCCGGATCTGTCCCCCATTGAGCATGTTTGGGACTGGATGAAGCGTCGTCTCACGCGGTCTGCACGTCCAGCACGAACGCCGGTCCAACTGAGGCGCCAGGTGGAAATGGCATGGCAAGCCGTTCCACAGGACTACATCCAGCATCTCTACGATCGTCTCCATGGGAGAATAGCAGCCTGCATTGCTGCGAAAGGTGGATATACACTGTACTAGTGCCGACATTGTGCATGCTCTGTTGCCTGTGTCTATGTGCCTGTGGTTCTGTCAGTGTGATCATGTGATGTATCTGACCCCAGGAATGTGTCAATAAAGTTTCCCCTTCCTGGGACAATGAATTCACGGTGTTCTTATTTCAATTTCCAGGAGTGTATTTCGAGTCAATGATAGGAGCAGTTGGACCGGAGGACCCACTCCATTCCATGTAAAGAATTCCACACCATCACGAAGGCACCACCAGAATTCCACACCATTACGAAGGCACCGCCAGATTGCACAAAGCGTTCTTGAAATTAGAGCTCCATAGCTTCGTGAGGTCTGCACCATACCCTAACCCTATCATCAGCGTTTACCAACTGAATTCGAGCCTCATATAGAGTCCAATATTTATCAGATAGATTATATAATGGTAAGACAGAGATTTAGGAACCAGGTTTTAAATTGTAAGACATTTCCAGGGGCAGATGTGTATTCTGACCACAATCTATTGGTTATGAACTGCAAATTGAAACTGAAGAAACTGCAAAAAGGTGGGAATTTAAGGAGATGGGACCTGGATAAACTGAAAGAGCCAGAGGTTGTAGAGAGTTTCAGGGAGATCATAAGGGAACAATTGACAGGAATGGGGGAAAGAAATACAGTAGAAGAGGAATGGGTAGCTTTGAGGGATGAAGTAGTGAAGGCAGCAGAGGATCAAACAGGTAAAAAGACGAGGGCTAGTAGAAATCCTTGGGTAACAGAGGAAATATTGAATTTAATTGATGAAAGGAGAAATTATAAAAATGCAGTAAATGAAGCAGGCAAAAGGGAATACAAACGTCTCAAAAATGAGATCGACAGAAAGTGCAAAATGGCTAAGCAGGGATGGCTAGAGGACAAATGTAAGGATGTAGAGGCTTGTCTCACTAGGGGTAAGATAGATACTGCCTACAGGAAAATTAAAGAGACCTTTGGAGAGAAGAGAACCACTTGTATGAATATCAAGAGCTCAGATGGCAACCCAGTTCTAAGCAAAGAAGGGAAGGCAGAAAGGTGGAAGGAGTATATAGAGGGTTTATACAAGGGCGATGTACTTGAGGACAATATCATGGAAATAGAAGAGTATGTAGATGAAGATGAAATGGGAGATAAGATACGGCGTGAAGAGTTTGACAGAGCACTGAAAGACCTGAGTCGAAACAAGGCCCAGGGAGTAGACAACATTCCATTAGAACTACTGATGGCCTTGGGAGAGCCAGTCATGACAAAACTCTACCATCTGGTGAGCAAGATGTATGAGACAGGCGAAATACCCACAGACTTCAAGAAGAATATAATAATTCCAATCCCAAAGAAAGCAGGTCTTGAAAGATGTGAAAATTACCGAACTATCAGTTTAATAAGTCACAGCTGCAAAATACTAACGCGAATTCTTTACAGACGAATGGAAAAACTGGTAGAAGCGGACCTCGGGGAAGATCAGTTTGGATTCCGTAGAAATGTTGGAACACGTGAGGCAATACTAACCTTACGACTTATCTTAGAAGAAAGATTAAGAAAAGGCAAACCTACGTTTCTAGCATTTGTAGACTTAGAGAAAGCTTTTGACAACGTTAACTGGAATACTCTCTTTCAAATTCTGAAGGTGGCAGGGGTAAAATACAGGGAGCGAAAGGCTATTTACAATTTGTACAGAAACCAGATGGCAGTTATAAGAGTCGAGGGGCATGAAAGGGAAGCAGTGGTTAGGAAAGAAGTGAGACAGGGTTGTAGCCTCTCCCCGATGTTATTCAATCTGTATATTGAGCAAGCAGTAAAGGAAACAAAAGAAAAATTCGGAGTAGGTATTAAAATTCATGGAGAAGAAGTAAAAACTTTGAGGTTCGCCGATGACATTGTAATTCTGTCAGAGACAGCAAAGGACTTGGAAGAGCAGTTGAACGGAATGGACAGTGTCTTGAAAGGAGGATATAAGATGAACATCAACAAAAGCAAAACGAGGATAATGGAATGTAGTCAAATTAAATCGGGTGATGCTGAGGGGATTAGATTAGGAAATGAGACACTTAAAGTAGTAAAGGAGTTTTGCTATTTAGGGAGTAAAATAACTGATGATGGTCGAAGTAGAGAGGATATAAAATGTAGACTGGCAATGGCAAGGAAATCGTTTCTGAAGAAGAGAAATTTGTTAACATCGAGTATAGATTTAAGGGGCAGGAAGTCGTTTCTGAAAGTATTTGTATGGAGTGTAGCCATGTATGGAAGTGAAACATGGACGATAACCAGTTTGGACAAGAAGAGAATAGAAGCTTTCGAAATGTGGTGCTACAGAAGAATGCTGAAGATAAGGTGGGTAGATCACGTAACTAATGAGGAGGTATTGAATAGGATTGGGGAGAAGAGGAGTTTGTGGCACAACTTGACTAGAAGAAGGGATCGGTTGGTAGGACATGTTCTGAGGCATCAATGGATCACAAAATTAGTATTGGAGGGCAGCGTGGAGGGTAAAAATCGTAGAGGGAGACCAAGAGATCAATACACTAAGCAGATTGAGAAGGATGTAAGTTACGGTAGGTACTGGGAGATGAAGAAGATTGCACAGGATAGAGTAGCATGGAGAGCTGCATCAAACCAGTCTCAGGACTGAAGACCACAACAACAACAACATAGAGTCCAATCGATATGGTCACGAGCGCAGCGCAGGGGCTGCAAACTATGTCGTGGTTTTAGCAAAAACGCTCGCGTCTGCCGTCTGTTGCCGCAGACCATTAACACCACAGTTCACCGCATTGCCGTAACGGATACGCTCGTCGTACGTCCCACAGTGATTTCTGTGATTAATTCACACAGGGTTGCTTGTCTGTTAGCAATGAAAACTCGAAGGAAACACCGCTGCGTCGTGTGTGGTGTGAGCTAACGCCTGAAATTATATTACCTCGGCACACCCTTGACACAGTAGATCTCCTAACATTAAATTCCTTAACTATTTCCGAATCAGAATGTGCCATGTGTCTAGTTGTAAATAAAATTCCGGTTTCACAGTCTGTTGCTTCCCGTCGTGCGCCCCTGATAAAGTCTGAAATATATTCACATGATAAGTTATGTGAATACGTTTTGTTTGTACCTTAAGACATGTCCGATAGCGCAGACACCACTCTTTTATATAAGTGATTCGCCTCGACGCGGAATGAAACCATAAATTTCACTGAGGATGCACAATATCGTTCGACCTCCAAAGGGAATCTACTCTACTGGCATTAAAGTTGCTACACCATGAGGAAATGCAGATGATAAACGGGTATTCATTGAACAAATATATTATACTAGAAATGACATGTGATTACATTTTCACGTAATTTGGGTGCATAGATCCTGAGAAATCAGCACCCAGAACAACAACCTCTGACCCTAATAACGGCCTGGATACGCCTGGGCATTGAGTCAAACGGAGCTTGGATGGCGTGTACAGGAACAGCTGCCCATGCAACTTCAACACGATACCACAGTTCATCAAGAGTAGTGACTGGCGTATTGTGACGAGCCAGTTGCTCACCCACCATTGACCAGACGTTTTCAGTTTGTGAGAGATCTGGAGAACGTGCTGGCCAGGGCAGCAGTCGAACATTATCTGTATCCAGAATGGCCAGTACAGGACCTGCAACATTATCCTGCTGAAATGTAGGGTTTCGCAGGTATCGAATGAAGGGTAGAGCTACGGGTCGTAAACATATGAAATGTAACGTCCACTGTTCAAAGTGCCGTCAGTGCGAACAAGAGGTGACCGAGACGTGTAACCAATGGCACCCCATACCATCACGCCTGGTGATACGCCAATACGGCGATGACGAATAGACGCTTCCAATGTGCGTTCATCGCGATGTCGCCAAACACTAATGCGACCATCATGGTGCTGTAAACAGAGCCTGGATTCATCCGAAAAAACAAGGTTTTGCCATTCGTGCACCCAGGTTCGTCGCTGAGTACACCATCGCAAGCGCTCCTGACTGTGATGCAGCGTCAAGGGTAGCCGCAGCCATGGTCTCGAGTTGATAGTCCATCCTGCTGCAAACGTCGTCGAACTGTTCGTGCAGATGGTTGTTGTCTTGCAAACGTCCCCATCTGTTGACTCAGGGATCGAGACGTGGCTGCACTATCCGTTACAGCCATGCGGATAAGAAGCCCGTCATCTCGACTGCTAGTGATATGAAGCCGTTGGGATCCAGCACGGCGTTCCGTATTACCCTCCTGAACCCACCGATTCCATATTCTGCCAACATCATTGGATCTCGACCACCAGCGGTAATGTCGCGATCCGATAAACCGCAATCGCGATAGGCTACAATCCGACCTTTATCAAAATCGGAAACGCGATGGTACGGATTTCCCCTCCTTTCACGAGGCATCACAACAACGTTTCATCAGGCAATGTCAAAAAAATGGCTCTGAGCACTATGGGACTCAACTGCTGTGGTTATCAGTCCCCTAGAACTTAGAACTACTTAAACCTAACTAACCTAAGGACATCACACACATCCATGCCCGAGGCAGGATTCGAACCTGCGACCGCAGCAGTCCCACGGTTCCGGACTGCGCGCCTAGAACCGCGAGACCACCGCGGCCGGCAGGCAATGTCAGGCAACTGCTGTTTTAGTATGAGAAATCGGTTGGAAACTTTCCTCACGTCAGCACGTTCTAGGAGTCGCTACCGGCGCCAACCTTGTGTGAATGCTCTGAAAAGCTAATCATTTGCATATCACGACATCTTCTTCCTGTCGGTTAAATTTAGCGTCTGTAGCACTTTATCTTCGTGGTGTAGCAATTCTAATGGCCAGTAGTGTAATATTAGCGAGCATGGAGGATATGGACGGCGACTGCGGACAGTTGGCTGCAGGTGGGAATGTTCGTTGGCCGTGGCCGAGGGGGGGGGGGGGGGGGGCTGGGGGCCTACCGAGATAATACCTGCAGTTGTGATAAACGCTTTGTCCGGATGGCACAGCGCTAATGCAACTGCCTAGTATGTAGGAGATCCTGAGTTCCAGTCGTTCTCCGGCACACAACTTCACTCATCGCTGCCGACTCCGCATAAAGTCACGATTCAGCTGATGTCTTCATCGGCTACTTTCCTTTCTCTCCCCCCCCCCCCCCCCATTACCAATTCAATTTAAATAATACCCTTCACATGTGCTATTTTCCTTTCATGGTTGCACAATTCCTGTACTTCACCCACTTCGTGATACTCCGTTTTCTGTTAAATCTCTCTCTATTCTCGTGTCTGTTATATCTTATGATTTTCGTCTACTCTCAGTCCATACTGTACGCTTGTTACACTGTCCATTCCATTCAACAGATCTATTAATTCTTTTTCACTCCATTGTTGGTGAGCACTGAAAGACCTGAGTCGAAACAAGGCCCCAGGAGTAGACAACATTCCATTGGAACTACTGACGGCCTTGGGAGAGACAGTCCTGACAAAACTCTACCATCTGGTGAGCAAGATGTATGAAACAGGCGAAATACCCTCAGACTTCAAGAAGAATATAATAATTCCAATCCCAAAGAAAGCAGGTGTTGACAGATGTGAGAATTACCGAACAATCAGTTTAATAAGCCACAGCTGCAAAATACTAACACGAATTCTTTACAGACGAATGAAAAAACTAGTAGAAGCCGACCTCGGGGAAGATCCGTTTGGATTCCATAGAAATACTGGAACAAGTGAGGCAATACTGACCCTACCACGTATCTTAGAAAATAGATTAAGGAAAGGCAAACCTACGTTTCTAGCATTTGTAGACTTAGAGAAAGCTTTTGACAATGTTGACTGGAATACTCTCTTTCACATTCTGAAGGTGGCAGTGGTAAAATACAGGGAGCGAAAGGCTATTTACAATTTGTACAGAAACCAGATGGCAGTTATAAGAGTCGAGGGACATGAAAGGGAAGCAGTGGTTGGGAAGGGAGTGAGACAGGGTTGTAGCCTCTCCCCGATGATATTCAATCTGTATATTGAGCAAGCAGCAAAGGAAACAAAAGAAAAATTCGGAGTAGGTATTAAAATCCATGGAGAAGAAATAAAAACTTTGAGGTTCGCCGATGACATTGTAATTCTGTCAGAGACAGCAAAGGACTTGGAAGAGCAGTTGAACGGAATGGATGGTGTCTTGAAGGGAGGATATAAGATGAACATCAACAAAAGCAAAACGAGGATAATGGAATGTAGTCGAATTCAAATGGTTCAAATGGCTCTGAGCACTATGGGACTCAACTGCTGTGGTCATAAGTCCCCTAGAACTTAGAACTACTTAAACCTAAATAACCTAAGGACAGCACACAACACCCAGCCATCACGAGGCAGAGAAAATCCCTGACCCCGCCGGGAATCGAACCCGGGAACCCGGGCGTGGGAAGCGAGAACGCTACCGCACGACCACGAGATGCGGGCTGTAGTCGAATTAAGTCGGGTGATGTTGAGGGTATTAGATTAGGAAATGAGACACTTAAAGTAGTAAAGGAGTTTTGCTATTTGGGGAGCAAAATAACTGATGATTGTCGAAGTAGAGAGGATATAAAATGTAGACTGGCAATGGCAAGGAAAGCGTTTCTGAAGAAGAGAAATTTGTTAACATCGAGTACAGATTTAAGTGTCAGGAAGTCTTTTCTGAAAGTATTTGTATGGAGTGTAGCCATGTATGGAAGTGAAACATGGACGATAAATAGTTTGGACAAGAAGAGAATAGAAGCTTTCGAAATGTGGTGCTACAGAAGAATGCTGAAGATTAGATGGGTAGATCACACAACTAATGAGGAGGTACTGAATAGGATTGTGGAGAAGAGGAGTTTGTGGCACAACTTGACCAGAAGAAGGGATCGGTTGGTAGGACATGTTCTGAGGCACCAAGGGATCACCAATTTAGTATTGGAGGGCAGCGTGGAGGGTAAATATCGTAGGGGGAGACCAAGAGATGCATACACTAAGCAGATTCAGAAGGATGTAGGTTGCAGTAGGTACTGGGAGATAAAGAAGCTTGCACAGGATAGAGTAGCATGGAGAGCTGCATCAAACCAGTCTCAGGACTGAAGACCACAACAACAACACATTGTTGGTAGCAATCTCATCAGCGTATCTTATCATTCACATCCCTATACCATTTAATTTAATACCTGTCTTGAAACCTTATTTCGTTTTAGACAGTGCCTCTTCAGTGTATAGAATGAACAGTAGGGGCGAAAGACTGCATCCCTGTCGTCTTACATCCATTGTAATCTGAGCACTTCGTTCTCTGTCTTCCAGCGTTATCGTTCCCTCTTCATTCTAGTATATTCTCCGTATTATGAGTCCTTCTCTGTAGCTTAAAGTATTCCTCTCGCCATTTCGAACACATTTCACCATTTTCCACTTTTTCTAGGTCGTCAGTCGATTTTTCTGAAGCGTTGCTTCTACTATCAAGGTCAACGTGATAACTGCGTCTCTGGTAATTTACCTTTCCGAAAGACAAGCTGATATAACAGATCCCCAGTCTTCTATTCCATTATGTATGCCATTTGAGTTATTTTCTGTCTGCTAAACTCTGACTCCAATACTCCATCCTCTATTAAACTCTGACTCCACTATTCCATCCCCTATTTCTTCCACATCAACTACAATTCTGCTCATCAGGTAAGTCCTCCCTCACGTACAGGCCTGCTATGTACGATTTGCACTAACAAGTTCTCTCCTATTAATATCGAAGCGTTTGTTTAGCAACACATCGAAGGTTTATTTGACTTCTACATATTTCGAAGTGCTTCTTCCGAACCAGTATTTATGATTTGACTTCTTAACTTTTTTCCATAGCTATTTCGCCTTGGCTTCCCTGCACATCCCATTTATTTTATTCCTAAGAGACTTACGTCGCTGTATTCCTGTCTTTCTCTGAACATATTTCTACCTTCTTCTTTCGTCGATTAACTGAAGTAAATCGTATGTTACCTAATGTTCCTTCGCTGTTATCTACCTTGCCCGATCTTCCTTGTCCGATCTTCAATACTCACCCTTTTTCAAGATATCCATTCCTCTTCTACTTAACTGTCTACGGAGGTAATCATTGTAGCAGTATCTGCAGCAATAGAAGCAACCCATCTTCCCTCAGTACTAAAGCATCCCACATCTTTCTCTATTGATTCTTCAGGACGATTATCTTAAACGTCAATCTACTCTTCATCATTACTAAATTGTGGTTTAAGTTCATATCCGCTCCGGCGTAGACATATTAATCTAATATCTGATTTCGGAATCTCTGTTTGACCGTGACGTAATCCCGTTGGAATCTTTTTCACCAGTCCTCTAGTGTTTTCCAAGTATGCCTCCTGCTCTTGTGAGTTTTGAACAGTGTATTAGCTATTACTAGTTGAAACTTATTGCAAAATTCAATTAGTCTTTCTCCTCTCTCACATCTATTACCAGGCCCTGATTCTCATGTAGCTCTCTACAATTCTTTCCCATAATGTCGCATTCTGTTCCCCTATAATTACTTATAAATCGCTTTACACACTGAATTCCCTGTTACGTATCCTCTTAATACGTTCGCTATCTCTCCATCTTGAGCTTGTTTAGTCGACATGCTTACCAGAACTATTGGTGTCGGTGTTCGTTTACTGTCGATTCTGATGAGAATAATCGTATGACTGAATTGTACACAGTAACGAACTTCGTGCCACACCTTCCTATTCATGATGAATCCTACTCCCTTTATACAATTTCCAGCTTCTTTTGATATCACCTTATATTCATTTGACCTCAGATCTTCATCTTCGTACAATTTCATTTCACTGACCACCACTGCATCTAGATTGAGTCTCAGCATTTCCCGTGTCATATCTTGTAGATACCTTACTACGCTCGAAGTCCTTAAGTTCTGTGATCGGATTCGAGGAATATTATCTTTCCGTTGATTACTCAGTATTATCCTTACAATTATTTCCCCTTCGCTAGTCCCCTCCCGAAGACGCGAATGGGAGACTGATACGGAATGTAGGAAATGTATTCGCAGTTGCGAATATGAATGGCCTTCCACTACGTATTGGAAAGACGCAAATGAGAATTTGTGCCAGACCGGGACGAAAATCCGCATTTTCCGCTTTACGCAAGTAGTCACCTAAACCGCTTCTACTATCCGTGAAAGAATTTCGACCAGATCC
Source organism: Schistocerca nitens (assembly GCF_023898315.1). Taxonomy (NCBI): domain Eukaryota; kingdom Metazoa; phylum Arthropoda; class Insecta; order Orthoptera; family Acrididae; genus Schistocerca; species Schistocerca nitens. The sequence continues at coordinate 26,807,779 of NC_064620.1, read as the reverse complement.
AAACTTCCATATGTCGTCCATATGTCAGAACCTGCACTCGTATAATACGTGTACCCAGGAAGGCCGTGTTTTTTGAGAGTCAAGTGTCTGGTATTGGCGAATAAATACGAATTAAGAAATACAATGCAGTAACTCTTCTGACATGCATTCCATCGCACTTTTTAGTAATACAGGGACTGCTGTTTCGTATTTAATACGGAATCTTTTGCGAATAGAGGGTTCATAATGCACTTTTTCAGTTCCATGCTTCATGTCCTGTGGATACACATTACATGTCTTTGATACATGGATCTCCATTGCTGTCAATCACTGCTGAATCTTCTACCTTTTAGGGGATTTTACCACAACAAAGACAAGAAGTTACCGGAAAACGTTTGTTCCTCTGCCCTCTTTGACGACCCCGTTGGCAAAACGAGGGTGATTTCTTAGACAGCAGGTCTTCGGAGGTCACTGCTAATTTCGAGCAGTGAGGTGTTTCAAATCCGTGATAGGGGGCGTTTTGATTTCTACACTATCCTTAGGCCACGCTTTTGTAGCTTACCAGTCCTAATGTAAGAGTCTTAACAAGTTTCATGTAACTCTCCAGGCGTTCATAGCCGTTTTAATTAAGGTTTAAATCTTCTAATTTGTTGGGCTCGGCTTCACGAGGAACAGCAAAACATTCTGAAGAAGTTCCTAGTCAGGTCGAATGTGTAAGAATAAGGTGAAGAGGAAGAGGACCTTGTCTAACAACTTAGATTTTACCTTCATGCTTTATGTCATTTGCATGTTTAAGACTTTACATTGAGGTGACAAAAATCATTGGACACCTCCTAATTTCGTGTCGGACGCCCTTTTGCCCGGTGTAGTGCAGAAACTCCACATGGTGTGGAGAAGTCATTGTAGGTCCCCTGCAGAATAAATATCGATTCATGCTGCCTCTGTAGCCGTCCATAATTGCCAAAGTGTTGTCAGTGCAGAATTTTGTGCACGAAAACAATAGAAATATTTGATGAGATTCATGTCATACGCTCTGGGTGGCCAAATCATTGGCTGAAATCAAATTGTCCAGAATGTTCTAGACACTAATCGAGAACAATTGTGGCGCAGTGACAGAGCACATTGCCATCCATACAAATTTCACAAGCTGCGACATGGTCGCAAATTGACCAGTGCCCCGAAAATAGAATAAATTTACTTTACTTGTACAGGGTGTTTCAAAAAGGACCGGTATATTTGAAACGGCAATAAAAACTAAACGAGCAGCGATGGAAATACACCGTTTGTTGCAATATGCTTGGGACAACAGTACATTTTCGGGCAGACAAACTTTCGAAATTATAGTAGTTACAATTTTCAACAACAGATGGCGCTGCGGTCTGGGAAACTCTATAGTACGATATTTTCCACATATCCACCATGCGTAGCAATAATATGGCGTAGTCTCTGAATGAAATTACCCGAAACCTTTGACAACGTGTCTGGCGGAATGGCTTCACATGCAGATGGGATGTACTGCTTCAGCTGTTCTATTGTTTCTGGATTCTGGCGGTACACCTGGTCTTTCAAGTGTCCCCACAGAAATAAGTCACAGGGGTTCATGTCTGGCGAATAGGGAGGCCAATCCACGCCGCCTCCTGTATGTTTCGGATAGCCCAAAACAATCACACGATCATCGAAATATTCATTCAGGAAATTAAAGACGTCGGCCGTGCGATGTGGCCGGGCACCATCTTGCATAAACCGCGAGGTGTTCGCAGTGTCGTCTAAGGCAGTTTGTACCGCCACAAATTCACGAAGAATGTCCAGATAGCGTGATGCAGTAATCGTTTCGGATCTGAAAAATGGGCCAATGATTCCTTTGGAAGACATGGCGGCCCAGACCAGTACTTTTTGAGGATGCAGGGACGATGGGACTGCAACATGGGGCTTTTCGGTTCCCCATATGCGCCAGTTCTGTTTACTGACGAAGCCGTCCTGGTAAAAATAAGCTTCGTCAGTAAACCAAATGCTGCCCACATGCATATCGCCGTCATCAATCCTGTGCACTATATCGTTAGCGAATGTCTCTCGTGCAGCAATGGTAGCGGCGCTGAGGGGTTGCCGCGTTTGAATTTTGTATGGATAGAGGTGTAAACTCTGGCGCATGAGACGATACGTGGACGTTGGCGTCATTTGGACCGCAGCTGCAACACGGCGAACGGAAACCCGAGGCCGCTGTTGGATCACCTGCTGCACTAGCTGCGCGTTGCCCTCTTTGGTTGCCGTACGCGGTCGCCCTACCTTTCCAGCACGTTCATCCGTCACGTTCCCAGTCCGTTGAACTTTTTCAAACAGATCCTTTATTGTATCGCTTTTCGGTCCTTTGGTTACATTAAACCTCCGTTGAAAACTTCGTCTTGTTGCAACAACACTGTGTTCTAGGCGGTGGAATTCCAACACCAGAAAAATCCTCTGTTCTAAGGAATGAACCATGTTGTCTACAGCACACTTGCACGTTGTGAACAGCACACGCTTACAGCAGAAAGAGGACGTACAGAATGGAGCACCAACAGACTGCGTTGTCTTCTATATCTTTCACATCACTTGCAGCAGCATCTGTTGTTGAAAATTGTTAAGTACTGTAATTTCGAAAGTTTGTCCGCCTGAAATTGTACTGTTGTCCCAAGCATATTGCGACAAACGGTGTATTTCTATCGCTGCTCGTTTAGTTTTTATTGCCGTTTCAAATATACCGGTCATTTTTGAAACACCCTGTAGTTGGGACATTCTGTTTCTGAAATCGTTAGGGAATTCAGTACTCCGCAATCGACAGCGTCAAGAGTGTTCCGAGAATACCAGATACCAAAATTTCAGGCATTACGTCTCACCACAGACAATGCAGTGACCGGCGGCTTTCACTTACCGACCGAGAGCAGCGGGGTTTTTGTGTAGGTGAGATGTTTCAGTGTTTACAGACAGGTAGATCCGAGCGTAATAATCGCAGAAATCACTGTGGGGTATACGACGAACTCATCCGACGGGACAGTGCGGCGAAATTTGTTGGTTTGGCGCTACGGCAGGAAATGAAAGACGCGGGTGCTTTTGTGAACAGCACGGCATCGCCCGTAGCACCTGTCCGGGATTTTGATCACGTCGGCTGGACTCTAAGACAACTGGAAAACCGTGGCCTGATCAGATGAGCCCCAATTTCAGTGCGTAAGAGATAACGTTAGGGATCAAGTATGGCGCAGATCCTACGGGCCTATGGACCCAAGTCATCAACAAGGCACCGTGCAAGCTGGTGGTGGTTCCATAGTGGTGTGGGCTGTGTTTATACGGAATGTAATGGGTCCTCTGGTCCAGCTGATCCGGTCATTGACTGAAAGTGGTCATGTTCGGCTCCTTGGAGACTGTTTGCAGTTACTTATGGATATCATGTTTCCAAACAATGACCACATCTGATGAATTAAAAAAATGTCACAATAGAAGATGTGGTGTCACCGCCAGAAACCACACTTGCTAGGTGATAGCCTTTAAATCGGCCGCGGTCCATTAGTATACGTCGGACCCGCGTGTCGCCACTGTCAGTGATTGCAGACCGAGCGCCACCACACGGCAGGTCTAGAGAGACGTCCTGGCACTCGCCCCAGTTGTACAGCCGACTTTACTAGCGACGCTACACTGACAAATACGCTCTCATTTGCCGAGACGATAGTTAGCATAGCCTTCAGCTACGTCATTTGCTACGACCTAGCAAGGCGCCATTACCAATTTATATTGAGCTTCTTATTACTGTACTTTCAGACCGATGTTATACAGCTATTGATTAAAGTTAAGTATCACATCAACTACGTACTTTATTTGCTACTAAAAATTCCCATAACTGTTCCAGACCTCACGCCAGTCTGCGTGTAATTAAACGCGTGCATTTCGGCCTCCTCTAGCAACACGGTGTTGGCTCTTCTGCCAACACAGCAGAAGATAGATGGCGGAGTACTGAATTCCATAACGATTTCAGAAACTGAATGTCCCAACTACCATTCTGCGTTCAGAGACTGTCAATTTCCGTCTAGCGGCCATAATCACGTAGGAATCCTTTTCACACGAATCACCTGCCGTCTTACGCCTTTTGTACGCGACACCACCGCCATCTGTATACGCTCGTATCGCTATCCAATGACTTTTGTGACCTCAGTGTTCATTGCTGTTCGTACGATCATTGCAAGTGTTCTGTGTGTCGCTGGCAGCACCTTTCGATGGACGTTCCAGCGGAGCGCAGCGTGGCTGTGTGTTGGTCTGTCCACAGTGGAGTCGTACAGCGGCAGCGACCTGCACCTGTGGCGGCTCGACCGCAGCCAGATGGCCGCCTATCTGTGCATCGCCTCCAACGACGTGCCGCCCAGCGTCAGCAGGAGAATCGTGCTGAGCGTGCACTGTGAGTACACACACCCTCTTACCTTCGTATGATAGTCACATATAATGTGTACATGAGTAAAATACTGCCAGAACAGCTAGTTATTTTCCAAGGAATCGAGCTGAATGACTCCACCTTGAGCCATGGTAAACATTGCTGTTTTGAAGAGCGCGCCGCAGCGCGTAGTGTGAAGCAGTCGCCCTCCGTTTCTGGCGGTGGCGCCGCTGTGCCAATCGCAGCTTTGGTGTCTCCCTCTGGTGGGAAAGGGGGAAGGTTGCCTGTTCATGTGCATTTAAGGGGCGCTATGAGCTCGCCAGCGGTTTCCCCCTCCTACTCCCACTCCATCTCTTGTGCCTCCTTTCAGTGTCTCTGCACTCCCTCCTGCCCTGTCTTCCCTCTTCATCCCCCGCCCCACGTGTCTCCTGCCTCTTCATGTACCCACTGATGCCCCTCCTCTCCTCATCCGGCCGCTTCCCCTGCTGCCCCTTGCTCTCCCCTCCTTTTACATCCTCTCTACCCTTTCCCTCGGCAGGTCCCGCCTGGCAGTTTTATTCTTCGTCATGTGTGCTTCAAGTGGGTTTTAAGTGTGTTATTCCGGACTGTTTTTACTACTGTGGCCGACTTTTAACGTGCGCATGTCCATTCAGTGTCTTCTCTAAGTTTTGCAGAATCACCAACTGTGATTTTTTAACTTTCTGGTGACTTTTTTTAGATGTCCTCCATGATCGTCTCCGTGTTAGTCTATATTTTTTACCTCCATTTTCTCCCATTCTTCTGTTTTAAGTTCCCCTTTATCGCTTTATGTATGTAACATTTGATCTTATTTTAACTTGTAATGTCACTCGGCTGAAGAGCGGCGGATTGTGCCGCTGACAGCCCTCCCCTGCCCATATGGGGCAGGAGAATGAAATCACAATAAAGAGAAAAAATAAAACTCGCCATTCGGTCAGTCTGGGTCAGTCTCTCGTCCGCATTTGTTAGGCAGTTAGTGTCTGTCTGTCGTTCAGAGAACTAGTATGTCTGTCGTTCGGATCAACCTTTAAATCTGGGCAAAATGAGAGTCTTTCCACTCCGCCAGTAAGAGAACTCACGAGTGGTCGCCCAGTCGGGGCTTAGTTCCTGCATCTGAGTCTGCACGTTAGGTCGCCAGTCTGCTCGAGTTTGCTCAGGCAACGGTTATTGGAGGTTGCATCGATCGGTTGGTCAGTCACGCACTGAGACTCAAGATGACTGGTCCGCCTTGAGCATCAGCGTATGTGAGGTCGCCACGTGAGTCCAGTGGGCCACGGAGTATAGCGAAGGGTAGTGGGTCTGCGGTCGACACGAAAGCAACAGGAGTCAACTGAAGACATCGGTCTGGCCCGTGCGAGCTGCGATGCCGTAACACGGGAGATCGGCACGCCTTTCAGCATTCGTTGAAGCGGCTGGCAGCGGACGTTTGGGGAGAGAGATTTGGGGGTGCTCCGCCAGGTCTTTTAGAGAAATTGCAGTTTATTAGAATTTTGGTGACATGTTGTTTGATTTACTCTTGTTAAATTCTACTTGTTTTCTTGGTGAGGTCACCAGCCGTTTTCTTTGGGGTCGTTCCACCATTCTTCTCCGTTGCCCCACCGCGGGAAGGTTGTTGTTTATAAATTGGGTGGTCCGTTTTTCCCTTGTGGAGTAGGGGCGAGTTAGTGCAACCTGCCGATCGGGATGTTCGGTAATCTCCCTATCAATCTACCGTACGTTAGTAGCTGCCTTTGTCATGTTTGTCGGATTTGGTGTGTTAACGAATTTATTGCTTGGAGTGTAACGGCCTAATACCTCAAATATGTTTTGATCTTTGCAAAGTTTGATATTATCGCCTACGATCTTGAGAGTCGGTATCTGTGTACTGTAGAGCATCTTAACCATATTTTGGGCAACCTTGTAGAATTTTGTATAATATTGCATTTCATGGGCTTTTAGACAAATGATCATTTTAGTAAATAAAGTTGCCACCCTTTCACCGTAAGATTTTTGTTAGAAGTTAAAATCAAGTTTCACCTTCGGTGGCACGGTTACTATTTTAATTTTAGTGTTTTGTACCATTTCCATCCCTCCTACGGGGTGCATAGTTTGTGTGCTTGTGTGAATTGTTAAAACTTTAGTTTAAACTCATCTGGTGTGATACAGACTTGCACCAGTGTAGTCTTTCAGAGGCTGTTGTGAGCGGTCGTAACGACGGCCGTGTCAGAAAGGAGCGGGTAGGTTCTCTGCCCGAAAGTGCATACAGTCAAAACTTGTTACTTTCTGCCTCTGAATAAATTGTAACTTTGATATTGAGTAGGTGCTTTCTGATTATAATTTTAAATCTTTTTCTTTAAAAAAATGCTTTTAGGCACTATTAAAGTGAATAAAATTCCCATCTGTTAAAATGAATTTGGTTATGATTTCATCAGTTACTCCCTGGCAACTACTTCCATGCTTACATAGTGTTATTAAATGTTTTACTGTTCTTGATGAGTCGCTAGTAAATAAGATAAATTCTTAAGAATACTCTTTGAAAATAAATCACGGTTCACACTTTACATTTACATCTAGACAGTGGTGGTGCAAAGAACATGAAACCACCACAGTCGTAACACATTACCACACTTAACACTGTGCAGGGAAAACGCTGGCGTCAAAACAGCTTCCAGTCATCTCAGAATGGGTGAACCAAAATAGTGACAAATTTATATAGCGTTCATTGAGGTGATAGCGATCACGCACAGTTTCCTCCAACGTAGATCGTAGAGGCTCAATTTTATTCTGATCCGATGGCTGTGGTGGCCGGGGAGGACGCAACAAGGCATCCTCGTCTTCGCAAAACTACTCCTGGAAAATGGCGAGCTGCGTGAACAGGAGCCCCGCCGTCTTGGAACACATCATCACCTTTGGGGATAACCATTGTACCACTGGGCGGACATGATCAGCAAACTGATTGCGTAACCCCTGGTACTGTTGCGACATCGCAGAGTAACTACGTGGCCAAGGGAATATCAAGACGTGGCCGTCGTTCTCCTATTTTTCGCCACAAGCCTCTTCAAGTCTGTCAGTCACGGATGGAGAACCATCCGCAATGTTTATCCGCTGTCCGGGTATGCGGTATAAACCTTCGTTATGGTTACGGCAGTACTCACCATACGAGCACAAACCATTTTCGCATGTTCGAGTTCACTTAGCTCGGACATTATGCACTCACAACGGCGCAGAACACTTTTCTGAGCACGACTGATATTTTGAATGTTGTACAGGTCACGTTCGTGGTCCAATATGAGGCGTGTTTTTAAAGTAAGTACCGTTTTGAAATTTAAAAAAACCGTGCTAAGATATCTCAATAATTTTATTTACATGAAAGCCTGTATCTTAATTTACGCACAGACGCCATTACAGTCTGCTTCTTCCTTGTTTACGTTGTGTACTGCGTGTTTAAGATGCCTCCGATAATTGTGAGTTCGGCTGACTGTGAATTACGGTCTGTTATAAGATTTCTTAGTGCTAAAGGTCTAAAAGCGATCGATATTGATCGTGAGATCTGTGCGGTTATCGGAGGAAACATTATGAGTGACGGAATGGTAAGAAAGTGGGTGAGAGCATTTAAAATGGCCGCAGGGTCGTTAATGAAAGTTTGGTGCAGGAAGTGGACAATACGGTGAGAGAAAACATACGCTTTACGATTTCCTCCTTGCGGGATGACTTTCCTAATGTTTCTCGTAGTGTTTTGTATGGCATTGTGACCGAGTACTTGAATTAGCGAAAATTGCGATAACGTTGGGTACCGAAAATGTTGACGGATGTGCATAAAACCAAACATTTAGACAGAGCATTGACTTTCCTTGAGCGGTACCACAACGACGGTGATGATTTCTTAAGCCAAATTGTTACGGGTGATCAAGTATGAATGGCCTACGTCACACCAGAATCAAAGCAACAGTCTATGGAAGTTCAGCAAGGGTATCGTTTTGCTGCAAGACAATGCCCGTCCGCATGTGGCGAATCAGACCAAAGATCTCATCACATCTTTTCGATGATAAACTCTAGATCATCCTCCGTACAGCCCCGATCTTGCGCCCAGTGACTACCATCTGTTCCTGCACTTGAAGAAACACCTGGGCGGTCAGCGTCTTCAAGACGATGACGAAGTCAAAACAGTGTTGAAGCACTGGTTAAGAAGTCAGGCAGCAGACTTCTATGAGGAGGGTATTCAAAAACTGGTACAACGTTATGACAAGTGCCTCAATATTGACGGAAATTATGTGGAAAAGTAGTTTAAGGTACAGGCTTTAATTTAAAAACCAAATTATTGAGATATCTTAGGACGTCTTTTTTTAAATTTGAAAACGGTACTTATTAAAAAACACGCCTCGTACAACAGCGGAACCTGCTGGCTAGGCTAGCATCTGCATTTAAATTCAGGCATTTATTTTTATTCTCACTGCCGGGAAAAATTAGTATACCTCGAAAGACGACGTCGATTTGGATCCGACAACGTGGGGGATAGTGGATGTACTGATAATGGTTTCAGCGCCCTCCGCTAAAAAAAATAGTGTCACAGCTACCAGTGCGCCCCCTGTGTCTACCCTTTAAAACGGGAAACGCTCACAAGGGAACCTCCCCATCGCACCCCCCTCAGATTTAGTTATACGTTGGCACAGTGGATAGGCCTTGAAAAACTGAACACAGATCAATCGAGAAAACAGGAAGAAGTTGTGTGGAACAATGAAAAAATAAGCAAAATATACAAACCGAGTAATCCACACGCAGGATATGCAACATCAAGGGAAGTCTGAGCTCAGGAGCGCTGTGTTCTCGTGGTTAGCGTGAGCACTTGTGGAACGAGAGGTCCTTGCTTCAAGTATACCCTCGAGCGAAAAGTTTAATTTTTTGTTTTCACACAATTATCAAAGTTCAGGCACTCACACATAATCAACTTCGCTCTCCAAAATTCCAGGACACGTTCAGATTTGTTTGGACATATGCAGGATTTGACGGTCTACACACGGAAAAATTTTAGAACGTTAAAAACATATGTTTTGATAGAGCACAGGCAAAACTGTGCGACTGTGAAACTGTTGCATTCATTTGTTGCAGTTTATGTGACAAACTCTTATGTTTTCATCACTTTTTTGGGAGTGATTATCACATCCACAAGAAAACCTAAATCGGGCAAGGTAGAAGAATCTTTTTACCCATTCGCCAAGTGTACAAGTTAGGTGGGTCGACAACATATTCCTGTCATGTGAAGCATATGCCGTCACCAGTGTCGTATAGAATATATCAGACGTGTTTTCCTGTGGAGGAATCGGTTGACCTATGACCTTGCGATCAAATGTTTTCGGTTCCCATTGGAGAGGCACATCCTTTCGTCTACTAATCGCACGGTTTTGCGATGCGGTCGCAAAACACAGACACTAAACTTATTACAGTGAACAGAGATGTCAATGAACGAACGGACAGATCATAACTTTGCGAAAATAAAGAAATTAAAAGTTTCACTCAAGGGAAGACTTGAACCAAGGACTTCTCGTTCTGCAGGTGCTCACGCTAACCACGGGACCACCGTGCTACTAAGCTCACGTTATCCTTGATGTTGCCTATCTTACACATGGATTACTCAGTTTGTATATTTTGATTATTTTTTTCATAGTTCCACACAACTTCTTCCTGTTTTCTCGATTGATCTGTGTTCAGTTTTACAAGGCCTATCCACTGTGCCTTATAACTAAATCTGAGGGAGGTGCGATGGGGAGGTTTCCTTGTCAGAGCCAGAAGGATCAGTATTGTCCAAACGTGGGAAAGCAGTAACTATGCTACAGCTGCGGACTCGTGCTGTCGACAGTCACCTGAGCGAATTTGAATGGGGTCAAACTGTGGTTTTCCAAGTAGCGGTATGGTCGTGCTGCGTCACTTGTGCAAAGATACTGATATTTATGGTCACTTGTATATTCTCACCTCTGAAAAGAAGATTCTGGACGTCCACGGCACATATGCGTGATCGCTCTCCACCTCTATCGTCATCATATGACCTTGTCACTAGCTTGGTTTATCCATTCCGAGGTCACTGGAACCTGTTTTGAAGCCAACGTTTTCCCTGCACCGTGTTAGGTGTGGTAATGTGTTGCGTCAGTGGTGGTAGACATAGATCTGGGGAGCACTGTCTCATAGAGTTTATTCCTGCAAGACATACTGGCCTCATCCCAGCTATTGTGCTCTGTGCTCTGCGTGTAGAATATCATTCGACCTGTTCTTCTGCCGTTCTTACAACAGGGAGGTGACGAGTTGTTCCAAGAGGATAATGCTCCTCCCAAAACGGTCCTTGAAACTCAACTGCTCTGCGAGACGTTCAGCAACTTCATAGGTCAGTGAAATCTTCGAATTTCAATCAAACAGAGCTCGTGTAAGCTATGATGGGACGAGAAGAGATTTGTGCGAATCGTTAACCAACAACTCTTACAGAACTACGTGAACAATTTCAGCAGACGTTGTGACGTAATGCGCTCTTTCGCACCCCGACGGCGGTTCTGCAACATAAATTGTCCACCTACCTCGATACTGCTGCAGATCTGCACACGTAACTCCTGACTGCAGCTACTTAAGAGATCTCAGAAAAGCAGTGTTGAAGAAACTGAGATTTCATAACTACACGTCGGAGGCCGCTATAAGTACAAAAAGCTGAAAATAGTCTTGTGACCTCTAAAGAACAAATCGGAAATGGGTTTCTGTTCAAATTTCCAAGTCCAAAGGTCCTTTTAAACTCGCATTAGGATTTTTTAACTTGCTGTTACGCAAGATCATCAGCCCACATGTGTTCAAATCTTTAAATTTCCTGTTCACAGTCCTCGTCACACTCAGACAGCCAGAACTTTTCCTATCCAATTCCGAAATCATTTACGAGAGTAACACAGTCAATAAACTGCTATTTACTCTTGCACTCGGCTGTCAATGTTTGTCTTTATATAAAGTTTTTGCTCGCCATAAATACTCAGTAAAAAAAATTTACTTAGTACCGCCACGGTTTTAGTTCAAAGTCTACACACGTGATTTTCTCCAGAACTAAATATCTCTCTACTCTTAACATCTCAAAAATAGTTAATGGTAAATACCAGCTACCTTTATCACTGTACCGAAACGCGGAAGTCACAATATCACTTACTTTTACATATAATGTGTTCGGACACATTCCGCATGACCGGCTCCTTCGAAAACTAGTCCACCACCTCCTTATTCTCTCTTTGCCTCTAAAAGCACCTCTGTTTGATGCGCTAGGTTGTAAACCGTCTTACTTCTTATTGGCTGTACAGAATGACGGCGAATCAGAACTGACTTTCAGGGCGCGTCTCGCGCCAAAATCTAGCAAGAACCAACCACTGCCCTCAGCTCATTGACTTCATTAAAATAAGCAACTCAAAACTCTCTTGGTAAACAAATAAAATGGAATAAACTTTAAGCTGTACTTTACGTCTGGAATTTAACTATATAGTCGCGAACGTTCTGGTTGTCTCTTACATATTCAGACATGCTTGGACATCCGTCATCCACTTGTAGGGGAACCACAGGTGGATTCGTTCCCACGATACAAAGCTGGAACAGCTGCATGTCCCTATAGAGAATTACAAACTGAATATTTAATATTGGTGAATGTCCCACATACACACACACAAGTACTCTCTTTCACACACACCGTAACACCAAACCTAAATATCTACTTGAAATTATTAGAGTTATTACTACAGCAAAATCACGAAAGATTTTCCAAAATGAGAACTTTCCTAATTTGAATCTAAACATTGATGGTGTTATCATATCTTTTCAAATACAGTTATTGAACTATTAACATATATATTGGTTTAGTTTTTTATGTGTCGGATAATTACGTTTTTTACTGACTTTTCTTTTCTTTGTATCTTCCAAATTGTGACAGTTATTGACTTCAGATTTTGACGGATTGTTCCTTTACACAACAGAAGGTTATGTACCTATTATGAAGTTCCTCAGGCTATTGTAGATCAGTTATTAATTTTTATAGTTCCAGAGAATGTAACTACTCTGTAAGCGCCTCTCCACTACTCTCACACGCTGCAGTCACGCCATATGGTCATTAGGCACGTCTGCAGGACACAGCTCGCCCGTTGCATATCGTATAAGATTCTGACTGCTAGTACTTTACTGGAGCCTACGTACATTCATACAAGAAAGCTTTAACGGACAAATTGGCGATCGCGCCCTAGCTGCGACGCCTCAGTGTGGCATAACGTATCCCAGAATGGCATTCACCAATTCTATGATGCCAGAGTCACCACCTGCATTGGCGTCCATGGGTGTTTCAGATTCGTTTGATCCCTAGTATCTCAGAACCGCTCGTACTAATGGTCTGTAAATGCAATCATTTCATGTACTCTGTATGCACTGTTGCAACAATAAATGTTTTGTGAGTTGGAAAGCCCTAAAAGTGTGCACAAATTTTTTTTTCCCGGCAGTTTATATTTGTCAACACCTGCACATACGCAAAAATACTGTACAGTTCGTCTCGGAGAGTGCACTGAAACAATGCTAGTATAACATTTCTGGCTGTTGCAGCCGTCAGTGCTTTATAATCATTCAACGCATCCTATGTACTGCAGCAACCAGGTGACGTCACTAGAATGTATTGATAGGTGTATGCAATAAAGTAGCGCAACATATGTCTTTTGGATACGGCATCATAATTTTACTGGAGCCCTTATTTACCTAGCGTGGCGCCAGTGGAACTATTTTACGCTCTGGTTGGCTCCTGAGGTTCTGCGTGCCCTCAGAAACATAATTTCATTTTGTTAAATAAAACGTTTTACTGGAATTTGTTATTATAAAGGGTCTCTCATCAATTGAGTCATCAGCAAGTGCAAATTAAAATAATGTGTCGGTAACACTGAAACACAAGAAAAGGTTTGAACAGCCCGAAGCACTTCGAGCATTATCATATTATTAGAAACGATGTACCACGGGAGCAATCCAAGCTCGCAGTGAGCAAGTCTTGCTGGCAGCGAATGAAGTTGAGTACTGTTAGACGAGGCAGTTATAATATTTCGGATTTGTTCGGCCTTTTGTAGCAACGTATTTTGTTCGGCGGGTCTGCCAGCATTGCAGGTCAATTACAGACCGGGAAGGCTATCGCTTATTTTTCTATCGAGTATGAAAGTAATGTTTGTTTCATGTGTTGATTATTTTGCGTGTACATTTGTACATTCGCCATAGATGTGAGCACAAGACTTTCTAATAACTGTGGGTTTGTTATTTTAATCAATATTAACATTGTGAATAAAATAACTGGCACCGCGTTTTAAGGGTACCTGGACGTGAACGGGCTGCATTTTTTTACCTCGCTCTCAGTGAACATTACCCTTGATCTACAATGCGGAGGAATTTGTGGTGTTTTGCCAACAATGAATTACATAAAGTCAAGCTGTAAAAGGAAATTAATTGAAATGTCTATTACAGTTTAAGAATTACAGATGGTTTTATAATACACGTTTCCATTCTGGTACTATTTTCTGATCCATCATCAGTCTAATAGCATTCCAACTGTGGCACGGTGCTGTCAGAATTCATAGGAACACATTATGTCCCTCGTTTTGTAGTTTGGAGTATATCTGAGGAAATAGAAAAACGCTTTTGTCCTGCTGATTACACCATTATTAAAACAGAAGACAGCATCCATCACACCTATATTGAGTACAGTCCACCCAACAAACACTGTTTTTGGTGCTCGCTGCCACACGCAGTTGTTGAAACTCTCATTAGGGTTTTGTGTACGGCCATGTAAACATTTGCTAAGTAATTTCGTAGCGCCAATGACCCTGTATATTGTATATAGCCCTGTATATTGGCTTTATTGTTTCTATGACTGTGGTAGGCAAGAAATGTTTATGGTAATATTCCTTGCCTGTCACATGAGCGTAGCTAGTGTACGGACATTTGTTCAGAGAGCGTTTAAGACCAAATCAACAACTGAAAAGTAGATAAAAGATACATTTTTTGAAACGGAATAAAATAGTATTTCAGATGGTGACAAAAATTTTTTTCGAACATTTCTGGTTCAAATAGTTCTGAGCACTATGCGACTTAACTTCTGAGGTCATCAGTCGCCTAGAACTTATAACTATTTAAACCTAACTAACCGAAGGACATGACACACATCCATGCCCGAGGCAGGATTCGAACCTGCGACCGCAGCGGTGAAAATTTCTGTCATTTCACGTCCAGGTCCCCTTAAATTGAGGCTATTGCACTTATTAGTCTGTCTGTGCGCAAATACCCGCCTCTCGTACAGTAATAATCCATTTTGTTATTAGAATCTGAATGTGGTTCCGGAGAAATGTTGGGACACGCGAGACAATATGGACCCTAAGACTTACCTTAGAATGTATGTTAAAGAAAGGTAGACACGTATTTATAGCATTCATAGGCTTAGAAAAAGTTTTTGGCAACACACTCAGTGAATCTATGAAAAGCAGGCAATAAAAGGCTATGTAAAATTTATTTGGAAATCAGACGTCAGTTCTAAGCCTCGAGGGGCATCTAAGAGAAGCAGTGGCTGAGAAGCGAGTAAGACAGGGTTGTAGCCTGTCCCCGATGTTATTCGCTCAGTGCACTGAGCTAGCAGAAAAGGAAGCGAAAGAAAAGTCAGGCTAAGGAATTAAAGTCCAGCAATAAGAAATAAAAAGGCCGAGATTTTGTCAGCGACGTTGAAATTCTGTCAGACGCAGCAAAGTACTCGGAACAGCAGTTGGATGGAACCGGCAGTGTCTTCAAAGACCATAGGTTGAACATCAATAAAACAAAGTAACACGACGTAGCCGAGTTACATGAGGCGATGGTGACAGAATTAGATTAGGAAACGAGAGACTAAAAGTGGTAAAACAGTTGTGTTATTGGGACAGTAAAATTACTGATTGTGACCGATGTTGAGAAGAACTAAAAGTATCCTGGCAGTGGCAAGAGAAACGTTTTATAAGAACAGAAGTTTGTTAACATTGATCATAGATGTAAACATTAGGAAGATTTTTCTAAGGGTATTAGACTGGAGTGTAGCATTGAACGGAAGTGATTCGAGGAATATAAACTGTTCAGACAAGAAAGCCATAGAAACTTTTGAAATGTGGTGCAACAGAAGAATGTTGAACATTTGATAGGTAAATCATGCAGCTAATGAGGAGGTACTGAACCGAATGGAGGAGAAAAGAAATTTGTTGCATGCTTGACTAATAGAAGGGATCGGTTGATGGGACAATTTCTGAGACATCAAAGTATCACCAGTCTAATACTAGAGGGACTTGTGGACTGTAAAAATTTTAGAGAGAGACCAAGAGATGGATACAGAAAGCAGACTAAGAAGGATGTAGGTCGGAGCAAGTTACTCGGAGATGAAGAGGCTTGCATAGGATAAAGTAAGATGGAGAGCTGTATCAAACCAGTCTTCGTACTGAAGGTCACAACAACAACATACAATGAAGATCCGACACCTTACGTTTCATTGCGCTCAGACAAGCACTTGGAGTGGTCTTTACAATAAGCGCAACTTCTCGATGTTTTCCGACGCGTTAAACTCCGGCTTCGAGCCCCACATTGACTGCTGTTTCAGTACCGATAAGGCCAGTACCGGGAAGACAGCGATAACATTTGTAGTGGAATGTTATTACCTAATTTAAAGTAAAACTGTCATACTGGTCATCTACTTTCCCCTTCCATACGCAACTGAAATGAGGGATATGCAATTGCTAGTACGCCCATGCACGAAACCTTACTTTCCTTAATCTGATCTAACTGACCTTACGGGAAGTTCGTGCCTTAGACAGCAGAATAGTACAAAAGTCTATCGCAACAGCAAGTTCTCTAAAGTCCTCAACAGCGTCTCGCACAAAGATCGTGTGACCCTCCTACATCCTCAAAACGACCAATATCAAACTTTGCAGCATGCACATGAATTTCTTCGCTGATTTCGTTTGATATGTTCTGGCTGGCTGATGAGTATCCCAAACATCTGAGCAGTATTCAAGAATCGATCGTGCAAAAATCCTGCCCACAGTCTTCAGTAAAACATTGCCGGTAAAGCCTGATACTCTCAGGAATAGAGAAAGCAGTCTTCATATGGTTTATTAAAATTGAAAAAGAAAACCTACGAAAATATTTAAATGCCTCAACTGCAGTTTTGCTTAAAACAATTAAGAAAATTACTAGCTAGTATCGGTTGCATGTAACAACATCCTTCAGATCAAATTTTTACGACACGCTAGTTGCCTGTTAAACAATTGTAAATTAATGATGGATGTGATCTTAAACTTATACAGCTTGCTTGTTCAACCTGCATCACGTAAGCATACTTCCTTCAGATCGTTGTTACATATGACTGAAACTAGTTTCTCATCTTAATTTGATATTTCTTCCAAATCTGGTCTAGGAATTAGAAAAATTTAAATTTTAATAAAAAAAAGAAACGTTGTCGGTTACCTATCTCTCCCTGTACTTGTGTTCGTTCCAGTTCAGATTTTTAAGACTGATTATATAATCTACATAATGCTATGCTAACCTCACCCATCTATAAAAACATAAATGCATCCACCTATTACGCAAGTCACAATTCATCGCAGTAAGCAGAAACTGGGTCAGTGTTGCCCTACGCCGTTCGATTCGTGCAGAGGGATGCAACATCTGGAAATGGGCGTCCCCTAGGGTTACATTGCTGGGCGTCTATTTCTCTTGCTTTCTGTTACTAATGTACGATTTTATTAGAATTACGTGGCACAATTAGTAGTGTCGGCAGATCATTTAAGCAAGTTGTAAAGCTGAGCAAAGAATTATCAACGAAGAAAGTGGAAAATGATATTTTTGTGAAAGTTAGTTACTGATATTTCACCAGTGGGTTAGTTTTAAATTTGAAAAGAATTCAGTTGTATTGTGAAAAATATTCCACCTCCTAATCCTCTAGTATACTGAGACAGTTCATCCCACAAAAGCGTATGAAAAACTTTTAACAATAGACGTTGCGCTACGCACTTAGCCTGCTTTAATGCTAGCAGCTAGATCGGCGAATGTTTTTGACAGCCAAGAGGGCATGTTTTGACAGTGGAGAAGATCTTGCTGAACCGGACGAGCTGTGGCTCTGTCAACAGGTGGCAGCACCTTTGACGCCCTATGATTGGCAAAGCTCACGCACTATGATTGGCAGAGCTCAAAGTACGATAAAACCCTGACTGCATGTAAGCTAGCCAGAGATACAGGCGGCCTCGTGAGAAAAAGCCGACCGTTTGAATGAATAGGGGAGGGCAGCCTCCATGGTCGAACTGAACGAACAAAGAAGGTATGCAATACGGAAAACTCTAAACAAAAACTAAACCAAACCAGAAACAGAGAAGCCAGTCACGTGCTTTTGTAAATAGAGATTAGACGAGTGCGTGAGTGAAGATACACCCTCGCTACGAGATTTAGTTTAAAAATTATTAAATGTTAAATATTTTGTATACAGGGTGTTAGAAAAATGTACGGCCAAACTTTCAGGAAACATTCCTGAATTGATATTTTTGATTAGCGTAGCACATGTTCACCCATTTAATCACTCCAAGAGATACAGGGTTCATTTAAAACAGCTCAATGTTTTGTCTGTCGAAAATTGTTCCCTTTAATATTAATGCACAATAAAATACTATTGTTAATGCCCAGAGATAATCCAATACAAGGTTCATTTCTCGTGATGCTCTGTTTGAAATCGTAGGACACTAAACTTTTCCCGTAAATCAATTTTTATTAGTTCAGTTTCTTTGATATAATTCACTACTATGAGTGGTCACACATTAGCTTGATAATAAATGTCCAAACAAGGTCTATAATCAAAAGTCAAGTTGCGACACGATGTTTGAATAGTAGCTTCGGCAACAACTGAAGTTCTTAAATAGATATTAATGATATCGATCTTTTATCGGTTTAGATGTTCCTTTTATCTCACTTCTGTCAGTTTCCGTAGTTTTGACGATAAGGTAAACGAACAGATGTTTACTTTTAATGAGTTCGGCTTCCAACGAAGTTAACTATTTCAAGTAGTTGCTCATGAACTTAAGAGACTAGAATGCTCAGGACTCAAACGCTAAAAGCTCGGACACTAAAACCTCGTACACAAAGGATTCCAGATGGTAAAGACTCCCAAGCGCTAAAGACTCCCAGATGCTAAAGCCCTTCACAATACGTGCGTTGGATTTATATAGGAGCTCTGAAACAAAAGGGACGTTCGTTAAAACCCTTTGAACTAAGCCCCTTGCTATTCTGTATATAATACTCTATTCCATTGGCTCTTATTACACTCTTATTTAATTTTCTGTAATTTAAAACGGTAATTAATGATTTTATATTAAATGTGGGAGATGCTCATGGCCAGTTTCCAAAAAGACCACATATGTAACGAGCGGTTACGTGAGAAACAAATTAAAGCTTCCTTGAAAACTACCAGCAGTACTGAAAAGCTAATGAAATTTTTGTCGAAATTCATGTGTAATATGTATATTTATCATTAAATATACGGTTCATGTATGCTCTCGGAAGTAGTAAATAGGTGATCTTGATCGCGTAAGTGCGGGGGTATAGGTGACAGCGGCCATTTTCGCTCGGGGTTTGGATTTCGGTAGTCAGGTGGCGCAGAGTTCACGAACAGACAAGACGGATCAATAGCTGTTCGTCACCTTGTGTGCGCAGCAGTTATATTTTCTAAGTATTTGGTCGTGGACTTGTAAAAAATGTACGTGTGATGATGGCAAAGGCTTTGAAATATTTTTTCAGTATGAGGACTCTGAATAATTTTGGGTTCAGCGACTTAGTATACACTTCTATTAAGTATTCTGCTGTTAACTTTCATTGTGATCTGCAATTTAAATAGCGATCAAAAAACTTCAACTTAGAAATGTGCTGAAGCCCTTTAAACAATTTTCGTTCATTTTGGGAAGTTAAGCAAACATATGACACTGATCAGTTTACTTAAGTTCTTGCACTGACAAACACAACGTCAACAAAAATGTATTGACAAAAATGTTTAAAGATGGTTCAAATGGCTCTGAGCACTATGGGACTCAACTGCTGAGGTCATTAGTCCCCTAGAACTTAGAACTAGTTAAACCTAACTAACCTAAGGACATCACAAACATCCATGCCCGAGGCAGGATTCGAACCTGCGACCGTAGCGGTCTTGCGGTTCCAGACTGCAGCGCCTTTAACCGCACGGCCACTTCGGCCGGCAAAATGTTTAAAGACATTCATTTGTTTTTTTCTGTAATAATCTCTGTTTGTGGAAAGATTAAATCAGTGTAAGGAGCGAACATTATGTCACTGCAAATTCCTGCCGGCATATTTATTAAATTTGTGACTGTTTTCATTTTAGGTTAGTGCGATGCCTGCATGCAACCACACTCTAGGAAGCCCTATGAACACAGTTTTTGTTGGTTCATTGACTTTTATTCGAGATGTTGTACGTGGGGGCTCACACGTCAACCTCTGGTGGCAGCAACGGCGATAAACTTCATTTTTCTGAAAGCAAGTAACAAGAAGAGCAGTGTGTACGTTCATTATAATTTTACATACACAAATACAACCCAATTACGTCGCAGTACCAACAAGAATTCATGAACACGGTTGAAAGTCTTAACATGATTGGTGTACACATTGATGAAAGTATAAACTGAAATTAAAAAACACGTGGTAGATTTGCTAAAGCGTATAGCTTAGTCTCCTTCGGAAAAAGAATAATCGCCAAATTTGGGGATGAAGAAGTCAATAAGTTAACATATTTTGCTTATTTTCAGTAACTGATGTCTTAGGCTATAATACTCTGGGGCAGCCCCTGACATAGACCAAAAAATCAATGCACGAAAGAAAGTAATTATAAGTAATTACAATCGTCTGCAAACAACACTGTTTCATCTTGTGTTCTCCAGTTTCTCCTGTCATCTTACATATATACGTCTTGTGGGAATGTTAACAACTGATAATATTAACAACATCTTCACATTTATTTATTGATCAAACTATCAATCATTCATCAGAGTTTGAAAGTAACAGAGATAATCATAAGTAAAAAACTAGAGGGGAAATAATCTGCATCGGCCTTTGGCACAGAAAGAGTGAAATGTACAGCTGTATAAATCTTTGACACTCTATTCCTGGAAATACATCATCTGACACATGGCAGAAGTATTATCAATTGATGATTAAAAAAGTTTCTCCTCAACAATTTCTTCAATAACGTAGTGTAATTAGACACGGAAATGACTTAAAATGGACAGTATACAGCTGTACAAATGTAACTTTTGTAAAATATATGCTCTATGATCATTCCATTCAAACGTTCGACATCATGTGCTTGTGAATATAAGCAATAGAATATGTCACTAACTAATTAATTAAAGTCATTTAAGGAAGACAGTTTCCTGTGTGAAACAATGTCGTCTTCAAACGGTCTCGGATTGCTACCTACCCAATCAGACCGTTTATGTGCAATGCCAATAGGATCAGTATTTTAAAACTTCCCTAGGGGCACTGCTGCAGTTACCTCCGCCTCTGATTTACACGTGGCGTCCGGGGCAACGTGCTGGGTCTCACCATCAGCATCTTGAAGAGTATCCAGCTCCAGGCTGGATCTGTTAGGAACATAAGCCTCGCCATATTATCCGGTTTTCCAACCGCCTTTTAGTGTTCACAGTGGTCTAGTCTTCGTCTCGTTTTTCAACACACACCTTTCAATCATCCATACCTCCGTCTTTCTCTTGGTCGTTACCTTCGCATCTCTATTTGGTGTATCTTCTTGGAACTCCTCTTGTTTTCCATTCTTCTTATGTGCCCATACCATCTTAGCCTTGATGTTTCAGTCCCTCTCTGCAAGGGTTCCTCTTTCATTGTTTCCCCTACCCTTTTATTCCTCATCTTATGTTCCTTCTTCATTACCCATGTTTTAGATACACATGTCAGTATTGGGATGTAATAACTTCTACATAGTACTCCTTCGCTTTTTTGTGGGCCCTTTTTCCCGAACACTTCGCGGGAATGCTCCTGCCCGTATGACACGTTCACTGATCTCTTTCTTATTTCTTCCATTTTGCTATATCACAATTCCCAAGTACTTGACACATTCTACCTTCTTCAATTCTTCACCTCCTATCCCTACTCTGCTAGTTGGTCTGCGTTTCTTTACAGCTGTAGCCAGGATCTTACATATGCTGACATTAAGTTTCACTCCACACTACTCACAGTTTCTACCCAAGCATCCAGTTGCTCCTGACTCTCGTCCTCCCTGTTTCCGCAAATAATCTAGACATCCGCAGACACCATTACTGACGGCCGAAGTGGCCGAGTGGTTCTAGGCGCTTCAGTCTGGAGCCACGCGACAGCTACGGTTGCAGGTTCGAATCCTGCCTCGGGCATGGATGTGTGTGATGTCCTTAAGTTATTCAGGTTGAAGTAGTTCTAAGTTCTAGGGGACTGAAGACCTCAGCTGTTAAGCCCCATAGTGCTCAGAGCCATTTGCACCATTTTTTGAACACCATTACTTTCATCTTGTCTTCTGCAGTCTTTTCTGCCAACTTAGTCGTTATCTCATCCGAGATCATAACAAACAGGAAGGATGACACTGCACTACCCGGTTTCATATCATTTGTTTACTGGGGCTCATCCGTCCTTTCATTTCCCATCTTCACAGAATTTAGTTTCCCATAATATATCTCCTTCACTCTGTTTGTTGTCTCTTTTTCCACACCATTCTTTCCTAGAGCGTCTCAGACCTTTCTTGTACATACGCTATCAAATATCTTTTCCGTATCGAGAGGGGCCATCACTGTATCTATCATTGAAAATGTCTTCGAAACAAACACGTACTTGACGACCTGTTCCGCATGGTTTGCCCGTTATTAACAATCTACAATGTTGCGTTTGGTCGGAAAATATCCTAAAATCTAGGAGAAGGGGCTATGCCTTTAAAGATATTGCAACAAACATCTCGCGAGAATTCTTTTCTCAGATAATCTGACGCTATCCGGACACGTCTATGTAATGCACACTTGACCAGTAGATGTCAACAGAGGCGGACTCATCGGTATAAAGGGAGAAGGGGAGTGTCCGAACGTGAACTATTTATTGGATGCCACAGGAGTAAAATATCCATCAGGGACATTTCAACCCTTCTAAAGATATCCCGCCGCGCGGAATTAGCAGAGCGGTCTGAGGCGCTGCAGTCATGGGTTGTGCGGCTGGTCCCGGCGGAGGTTCGAGTCCTTCCTCGGGCATGGGTGTGTGTGTTTGTCCTTAGGATAATTTAGGTTAAGTAGTGTGTAAGCTTAGGGTGACTTTAGCAGTTAAGTCCCATAAGATTTCACACACATAAAGCTGCCCAAGTCGCTGTTGGCGATGTGATTGCGAAGTGGAACGCAAAGGAAAGTCAATACATAATCCATACCAGGCAGTCCCCATGTAATGATGATCAGGAAACGTCAAGCTTTGTGTTGGATGGTCGTAAGAAAACTCATAAAATCAACTTAAAGAGACACTTGTGAGTTCGAAAATACCACCAGCAGTCCTGCTAACAACATCACTTTGAGTAAGGCGTTGGAGTACAACGGTTGGGCATGTCCTAATCAGCTGCACTTGCCTGTGTGCAGTGCTAAGCGACGCTTGAGTGGATGGCTGGAAACGATTGATCTGGAGAGATGAGTAACGCTGTACTCTGTAATATACGATGGAAAAGTTTGGATTTAACGAACGCCTGGGGAATATTACCTAACGTCATATATAATGGCAACAATGAAGTAAGGAGGATATGGTGTGTTTTATGGGGTTAGGCTGTGGTCCACTTGTTGCTGTTACAAAGACACTAAATGTGGAAGGATATTAACGCTTTTTACAACATTATGAACTGCTTGCAGTAGAGGAACCGTTCGAATACAGTGATTTTATATGCGTGTTAGATGATAGGGTGTACAATATCCATATTAATGTCCACTTTTAGGTGTCCAAATACTTTTGATGATATTACATTTTAATGAAACTTCGTGATAAAATAAAACAGTGTGTTGCATCAGATAATGATGTGAGTTCCTACAGGACTGTTTTCCTAAATTAAGCGCTAAAATATCACACGAAAGTCTTGTATACGGTTTCATTGTGAACGTGCGGTCTACATTACTTATTAAGGAGGATTTTTTTGGTGTGTCATAGCTCATAAAGTATTTGTTTAGGAAACAGACCTTCCGCTGGTATGTGCTTATTTTCATTTGGTACATTTGTCATCTCCGCTTTACAACTAGTTTCCACACAAATGCAACTATACCTTGGCTATAACCGGTGTTGATTCCCGATTCCAATGCGACGGTAAGTCTGACAGCGGGAATGATTTCCTGGAAAGCGTCTACGACTCAGAACCTAGTAGCAAAGAACGAGAAATCTACATCATCATTATCATGATTATCTTAACTTCATGCAGTAGACTGCACAGCCTGTTAAGGAAACCATCTTGTCATCGGAAGCTCGACACTTCGCTGTCCAGTGGGCTTGTAGTTTATGGCGATTCTACGCTGATGATCTCGCTGCATTCTTTCTAAATGGTTTACCAGTTGACGAAGCGTTACTTAATTTTACTTTCCATAGCGCAAATCGGTAATTCTTGTCTTATTTCTCTGTGACGCATTTTGTCCCCCACTGTTTATCTCGCTGTATTCTTTCTAAACGGTTACACCAGTTGACGTCGCATTATTTAATTTTGGTTTCCATATCGCAGATTGGAAACTTGTCTCATTTCTTTGTATCGCATTTGCCCCCACACTGTGGAGATTTGGACTGTCCTGAGAAATTTCACCTCCGCCGACGTAATTTTACTTCCGCCTTTCTTCAAGAATACCCACGTCTCACTTACATATAAGACTACCGGTTATGCCGTTGTTTTATAAAGCTTTAGTTTAGTTTCTGTCTAGTTTTATATTTAGGTGTTCTACGAATTGTTTTGCATATGATTAAATCTGCAAAGTTTTTTGTTTCTATGACGAAATAATTTGCTGGAAATATCTCTTGTTCAAGGAAGTTAAGGGTGGATACCCGCTCCAATATTTTTCCATTTATCCATTTTGGATCTTTCGTGCCACCCCCAGATATTTCATAACTTTTGATTTCTGGCGAGATATTTTCAGCGCAAATTCTTTAGATATATTTCTTAGGATGTATAGCTCCCTTCCTAGAGTGTCTTCCGTCTGTTGCACAGTAATATCATCGGTTGCACATAAACTACTACTTAATCCACAATGCCGTGAGGGCATTATAAAACGCCTGAACATTCGTTACAATATTACTGTTATAGACACATAAATAGCAAATAGTGTTGTGGAGAGCCTTGTCTAATTCTTTCATTTATTTTTACTGGTGCTGTTAGTTTCCTCCCTATGTCAGTAAACACCGTACTGATTCGATATAAACTCGTGCCCTCTCTTATGCGATTATGTGGTAAACCTTTTCTGATCAACGTTCCCAGAGAGCTTTTCTATTCAGTTTATTAAATACCTTTTGAAAATCGATGAAAGCGATGCTAGTTTCCAAAGTGAGATCCCTTCATTCCTCAAACATTGCTCTTACTACGAAAAGGGCTTCTATTGTAGGGGCCGCACGTGAAACCTGTCTGTTCTTTCCTGACCATAGTGTCTACTACGCCCTGAAACCTACTGTTGATTATTCTTGAGTATACGTTGTGGGCAATTCTCAGCAAACACATGCGCCTATGATTTTCATATTCATTTCTGTCACTTTTCTTTTAAATTGGATTCATCTCCGGATTTAACGAATTATCTGGTATTCTTCCTTGGCTCCAGCACATATTACGCAGATGCATAAGTGTAACATGTAACAAGATTCTTTTCTTCTTCTCCTTATTCTCGTCTTTTAAGACGTTCAAAGCTCCATTGCCGACCTCACGTGTTGTTTCTGTGTTGGGACAATAACCCGGCTACGTAAAAACTCCAAGATTACTTCATATATGCAAGAAAAAAAAATTGTTCAAATGGCCCTGAGCACTATGGGACTTCACAGCTGTGGTCATCAGTCCCCTATAACTTAGAAATACTTAAACCAAACTAACCTAAGGACATCACACACATCCATGCCCGAGGCAGGATTCGAACCTGCGACCGTAGCAGTCGCGCGGTTCCTGACTGCACGCCTAGAACCGCGAGACCACCGCGGCCGGCATATATGCAAGAAGAGAAACTTATAAAGTCAATGTACACACAGACGCTAGCTGAAGTGTTATCAATGAAAACTGTAAATTTCAAACATTATCAGTGAAATTTCCGTCACAGAACGCTCTTTCACTGTTGTTGTTGTCTCGGTACTCTGATGCTTCACACCTAGACTTAGAAGTGAGAAGTCATAAAGAAAAATTTCATTCATTCCTGGATGGTGATTGGTCTTTGCATCAAGTAGTGCTTCCGTCTGGAGTTGGGGGTGCCATGTGTCAAGTTTTCCTCCATTTAATATGGGGGGGTTTGAAGAGAGAAAACACAAGTTTTTGGAACACGTTCACAGTGACAGAGATTCTCCTTGTACAGAGGAACGAAGAAAGTTAAGCACGCCTCGTACCTCTAGATTTATACAACGCTACTGAGTCAGATAACGCAATGAACACATCCACGTAATTCCAATACCTATAACTAACCTCTTTGTTATCAAAGGTGTTGCTGTGTTAATAAAGTGGAGTAAGATCTCTCACATGCAGTATGATCGAGGTGTCTCATACTCCTGCACCTCAAATATACCTTAAAAATTCTTACCATCCAACAGATGGAACAATGTCGACGTATTATAAACAGAAAAGATTACAGTTGGTGTATGTCATGCCATAGTTCATCTGAAAGACGGCACTGTTTATCGATTGCGTAGGAGAAAAACTTGTTAACGATGTTGCTATTTCTTCTTCAACATCTCTGAGAGTTACATAGTTAACTTTACAATGTTTGATCCCAAGAACGCAGTAGTGTTACAAACATAAATCAATACTGAGAGATTTTTTCCTTAATTTATCTATGTTATTATACTGTAAATGATATGTAAAACGGATTTTTTAAACTACGATCGTACCAGTTTAATCATTGCTGCTATATTTCCCTACTTGTGTTATTACAAATAAAGCTTAGTGCCTCAGTATTAAAAGCACATAGAGCAAAAACTTTCTTGTTAGCGCATAGACCCGCTCACTTCCAATTTCCTGGAATGTTCTCAATAAAGTATTTATTTAGTAAATTTTTTCATTATTTTTTGCAGTGACAAGGTGTGAAGCCTAATTATGTGGTATCAGAATACCTCATAAATTTTTCTGACACAAATAGCTTACGTAGAGAAAGAGATACATGGTTCATTGTTTCCGTGACAGATGTCAGATCTGGTATTCAGAACGTTTAATGTTTCCACCCCTCAAATGTGGATTAATGATGTAGACGAAAGATGAGATACTTTCACTCTTAAAAACACAAAACGAAACTGTTTCAGCGGTTGTATGTTTAGAGAGCCATGGTGCCAATGAAAGTACCTCCGCTGTGCCGTAAACTTGCGTTTTTCATGTATTGAAAAATAAGGGGTACTTTCAGCATTCATTGTATTGTTTGAAGCTGAAATATAGTGCAGGTTACTGTTTTCACCTAGAAAATAAACCGTTTGATCTTACACAAACGCGCCATGTTTCAAAACTGATAACTGTTGGAAACAATAAAATCTTTTAATAACACAGTATGGCATCTTCTTAGCAATTAACTATATCCTACTATCATAATATCGTGTACTGATGTAACTGGTACATAGAGTATACATTTTACTATTACATATTCGTCAGCTGTTTTGCGTAATTGCCTGTGCCTGGCTGTTACCCATGCGCCGTGCTTCTTTAAGCTGCAGTCCATGTGGGCACTGATTGTGGTGGATAATCCTGCCCACCATTCAGATTTAAGCTGTGAGGCTTGATATTGTCATAGGATAATGAAGAAGTATGGGGAACGTTTTTCTCTTTATAGCTTACATATATAGCTTAAATAGGTACCAGGTGAAGTTATTATAAAGCCTTAAAGGCCAATCAAGCCGAATGGCTGTACCAGTAACGCACCAAATTTTCATTGTGCCGCATCGATGTTCCGTGAGTGTTATTACAGGATTACGTGCATCATGTCCAGTAATTACTACTGATCCACTGTAAGCCACGACCACGCTGATACTTTACTCGTCACTGCACACACGTCGCCTGAGGCACGAAGCTGACCGTGGGCGCTATCGTTTCGAAATGAACTGCAGGCAAAACCTGAAAAACTGTCCGCAGTCAAAGCGAACACAAAATGTAGATCTGATTTACGCAGCCCGAGGCAAAACTGCACGAGCGCACTTCGCGTTATTTCTGTAGCGTGGAGCAGTCGTGATAACATGTGTGAATGGTTCTGAAAATGGTAGTCAAATCTAGTTACATTTAGCAAAAGAGATAACATTGTATCTAAATACATACGAGGTGCACAACACTGTTTCCCTCATATTTTCATGATCTTATGGGGAGCTTCCCTTCTCAGTACACCAACGGGAATTGGACGTATACCCCTTTAGGCTCAACTGACACCTTACAGGAACCACCTTGAGAAACAGGAAAGCAACTATGGAGTTAATGGTGTCACATTTGTAGCATTATGTAGAATTCAATACATCGTTATTGTACTACTGCGCTTCTTAACAGAAAAAAGTAGTCGCAGTCTGGAGTTATCTGAAGATGTGGAGCTAATGAATGCCTGTTAACGCTGAAGCGATGTTTGGGGAAACAAAACTATACTTCAGTATACCGAGTTCCACTACTATGAATAAATATGCAGATCGCTGTTGTCATTGAGTGTCATTCCTAATGTTTGACAGTTCAGAACGTCCAACAGCATAATAATAAGAACCTGCAGTACAACCAACGTTGAGCTTCCATTGATTGGATGTAATGGCCAATCAGTTGCACAATGCAGGTTTATTAAACATCGACTACAGTTTAGACAGTTTTGGAACTGTCTTATTCAGAAGGCATTGTACCTTTTAACAAATATTACGATACTTTGTGTGGGACAGAGACGGTATCAGTACAATGAGAAACCATGCAGGAAATGTTTACAAATAATTGTAGATAAGCATACTCACGTACAATCACTTGTTACATATACGCGATATGGCAGTCGTTGGTTCTTTTTAGCACAAGTACCTGTCACCTATTTAACTACCATTTAAAATAAATGATTTAATAGTAGTAGCTCTCTAGAATAGGGCTGTCTCAAAGTTTTTAAAGTAACACACATTAGACAATGGATCCAACAACGTTTAGTGTGGCACTTGAAAGATTTGTATACATAGCACATTTAAATATAGAACTTGGCATCGGATCGCACAGAGCGTAAGTATACCACATACAGTGCTAGAGACGTCCATCGTATGGCTGAACTGTAGAGGCAGCATTAGCCTGAAGTCGCCACTGGCAGGTGGCGCTCCTGCGAGTCCTGTATGGGCGTGGCTGCAATGAGCAGTGTGTGTGATTTCACAAGTACATATTCATTACTAGAATTGACATAGTAACTAAAATGTTGAATAGAGGGAGAGGGGAGGGGCCTAAATACTGTAAATTGTGCCGTTAAAGTCATGCGCTTATAAAGAGCCAGCATGACCACTTAAATAGAGCAAACTCTTGACAACGTCTGATAAAACGCTCTAGAAGCACTTTTTCTTGAATATTCAAACTGAGCTACCATATGTGTCAAAACAAAATCGCTTCAAGGAAATATTATCAATATACATGAGGCCCAACTTATTAAGTTGATATCTTACATGAGGTAATACTGTAAAAGAACACACTGTACAGATAAACTGTTATTTGATTTACGGGACCATTTTCGGCATCTCATTGATGTCATCCTTACGCCCCTCTGCACAGCAAGTGTAGAGAATGAGATACACCGATTCGTGCACTGCCTGGGCCCTCAATACGGAGATTCCGTGAGATTTTTGTGGAATGTGTACTTCGAAGACCCGATTACAAACATTCTCAGCTGGGGAGAAATCCGGTGACCTTGCTGGCTGGATTGGGATCTGGCATTCTCGACGACAAGCAGTAGGAACTCTAGCCGTGTGCGGGCGGGCATTATTTTGCCTTATGTGTGAGCCTTGGATTGCTTTTTATCAAGGGCAACAAAACGGGGCGTACAATATCGTCGATGTACGACTATGCTGTAAAGGTACTGCGGATGATAACCAAAGGGGTCCTACTAGGTAAAGAAATGCCACTCCCCATACCATCACTCGTGGTTGTCGAGTCGTTCATATGTCACCACAGTCCAGGGCGTCTCCAGATACGTTTTAGGTCTGAAATCTCATTGACTGGAGTAGCAATGTCTTCAGTGATGAGTGTCGATGACAAGCGAACGCGTGTATGAGACGCTCCTTGACAGAAGTGGACCAACTTGTAATTGACATGCTCAATTGGGAAACATTTTTCTCTTGCTTAGATCATCGAATTTTTTTTCTAGCTGTAGTCATTTGTATGCCTGTACATTTAAATGACATCTTCCTATTTCCGTTCCATTCGGATTATTCATTTATGTTTTTTTTTTCCTTTTTTTTTTCTTAGAGTGTATACAGGTTGTTGTAGGAAGTGCCTTGAGGAACAAATTGAGATTAGGAACCTATATCCGTAAACGTTATCCTACGACGCCTACAGAGCTTCGGAGCTATACAATGAAGAGACAAGAGTTCATAGGATAGCGATATGCACATATTCATGTAGCGGTAAAATCGCGTACACAATGTACAAAAGGGCAGTGCATTGGCGCAGCCGTCATTTGTAGTCCGGTGATTGATGGGAAAAGGTTTCCGACGTAGTTATTGCCCCCCCGGTGGCAATTAACAGACTTGGAACGCAGAATGGTAGTTGAAGCTAGACGCATGGTACCTTCCATTTCGGAAATCAGTATGGAATTCAATATTACATGACCTTTAGTATGTAGCGTGTGCCGAGAACACTAAATTTCAAGAACTACCCTTCGCAATTTACAACACAGTGTGTAACAGCCGTCACTTAACGACCGAGACCATACGCGTTTTCGACGAGTTGTCCGTATTAACAGACAAGCAGCACTGCCGTGAAATAACCGCAGAAGTCAGTGTGGGGGACGTACGACGAATCCTTTAGGACTGTTTGCCGAAATTTAGTGTTAAGGGGCTCCGGAAAGGCTCAAAATCATGAAAAGTTCAATTTTTACTTTTTTGCGTTTTCTGAATCTGCAGACTATTACCTTTTAATAGATATATAATTTATTCAATTCCTAAGACTACAGCTATTTTTAATTTTTTTTTTGAAATGTGTTCTACATGGGCGTGACCCACTGTGGCACTGTTAAACTGCTGTCAAATGGTGTTATTATTAACGTCCGTGTTCGTCAGGTACATTTTAGTGATGTGAGATAAAGTATGTGTTGTGGCTAACCTGTGATGGTTCAATATACATCGCTGGTGTGATTGTCGATTGTTTCATGTTTATTTACTCTGTCGTTATCTCGAAAATATTCGTAATTAATTCTGTTTCTTGAGTCTCTGTTTTTTTGAAGTATAATAATGAGTAAAAGTAAAGTTATCAGAAATCCTCTGAAGGCTTTTAAGAAAAGGAGAAATGTTGGAAAGCCAAAGGTATTTAGAAATATGGGAATGAAGATAGGTTCTAACGTGGTACGAGCGATGCTTGCTTTAGACAAGGAACGCCTTCGGGCTGCAGAAAGGGCTGTAAAGAGTCTAGAAATGCAAGCAAGAGTAAACAGGAGGAGGAACAAGAGGAAGCTGGAGGAGGAGTTTGCAGAGGATGAAGATAATCCATCCTATGGACCTGGAATGCACTAAAAAGTTAATCCAATCTTTGTCGCTCGATTCCCAAGACTTTTATTTTCTCATACTAATTACATGTTTTCTAAGGATCTTCCAAACATATTTGTTTCAGACTTTCAGTAAATGTTACACAGTACCTTCTGCATAACTTAACACAGCCTTTTTCCAAAAAACTGTATATTTTTGAATATATAAGTAAAAAATGTTGTGAATTTTCATTACAATTGAAAAAAAAATCATCTTTAATAACTGAACTAAAATTTTGTAAAATCCCTGTGTTAAGTTGTAGCCCATACTCCAATAAATAATCTGTAAAAAGTTCAACTTCCTACCTCAAATACTTTGTGAGGAAAGATGTAATTTATAAGCGTTATTTTAACATTGCAAGTATAGGGCGTTCCGGAGCCCCTTAATGGGCTTTGGCAGCAGACGACCAACGCGAGAGCGTTTGCTAACAGCATGACACCACCTACCTAGGCTATTGACCATATCGGTTGGACCCTAGACGACCGGAAAAGAGTGGTTGGGTCAGATGAGTCTCAGTTGCAGTTGGTAAAAGCTGATGGTAAGGTTGGAGAGTGGCGCAGACACCACGGAGCTATGGGCACAAGTCATCAACAGGGTCTTGTGCAAGCTGATTGTAGCTCCATAATGATGTGGTCTGTATTTACTTCGGACGGACTGGGATCCCTGGGCGAGATGACTGGATATGGCCATGTTCGGCAAGTTGGAGACCATTTTCAGCCATTCGTGGGTTTCACATTCCCAAACAATAATGTGTCAAGCCACCGGGCCACAGTTGTTTTTCAATGATTTCATGGTCATTCTGGAGAGTTCTGTCTGAGTATTTGGCCACCCGGATCGCCCTTCATGAATCACATCGAACATTTATGGAACGTAATCGAGATATAGTGCACAAAATCCTGCTCCGGCAACAGTTTCGCAGTATTTTGGAAATTTGTGGTAAGGTCTTGTGGAACCAAACTGCTGAGGTTATCGGTCCCTGAGCTTACACACTACTTAATCCAACTTAAACTAACTTACGCTAAGGACGACACACACATCCATGCCCGAGGGACGACTCGGACCTCCGCCGGGGAAGACTTCCGCAATTATGGACAACTATAGTGGCAGCAACTCTCAGTATTCCTTGAGTCCATGCCACGTCGAATTGCTACACAGCGACAGCCGAAAGAGGTCCGACATGATACAGATATCCCATCATTATTTCTGCCACCTCATTGTAGGCGCAGGTGGCCACAGCCAGTCACCTCTACAGCAGCGAAGGTGAAATTGTCAACTGATGGACTGCAGGCGAAACGCCTCGAAATGCCGTTGACAGCATTCTGGATTTTAGTAGACACCGAACGCGTCCACGCCTGTCACAGTAACACCGTAGAGACCACTAACAGCAGTGGTGGAAGAAGGGGCGGGGGGGGGGGGGGGAGGGCTTCCGCGGTGGCCGTGAGGTTCTAGGCGCTCCAGTTCGGAACCGCGTTGCTGCTACGGTCGCAGGTTCGAATCTTGCCTCGGGCATGGATGTGTGTGATGTCTTTAGGTTTAAGTAGTTCTAAGTCTAGGGGACTGATGACCTCAGATGTTGAGTCCCATAGTGCTCACAAGGGAACCCCCCCATCGCACCCGCCTCAGATTTGGTTATAAGTTGGCACAGTGGATAGGCCTTGAAAAACTGAACACAGATCAATCGAGAAAACAGGAAGAAGTTGTGTGGAACTATGAAAAAAATAAGCAAAATATACATACTGAGTAGTCCATGCGCAAGATAGGCAACTTCAACGACACTATGAGCTCAGGAGCGCCGTGGTCCCGTGGTTAGCGAGAGCAGCTGCGGAGCGACAGGTCCTTGGTTCAAGTCTTCCCTTGAGAGAAAAGTTTAATTTTTTATTTTCAGACAATTATTATCTGACAAACTCTTATGTTTTCATCACTTTTTGGGAGTGATTATCACATACACTAGAAAACCTAAATCAGGCAAGGTAGAAGAATCTTTTACCCATTCGCCAAGTGTGCAAGCTAGGTGGGTCGACAACATATTCCTGTCATGTGATGCACACGCCGTCACCAGTGTCGTATAGAATATATCAGACGTGTTTTGCTGTGGAAGAATCGGTTGACCTATGACCTTGCGATCAAATGTTTTCGGTTCCCATTGGAGAGGCACGTCCTTTCGTCTACTAATCGCACGGTTTTGCGTTGCGGTCGCAAAACACAGACACTAAACTTATTACAGTGAACAGAAACGTCAATGAACGAACGGACAGATCATAAATTCGCGAAAATAAAAGAAATAAAAATTTTCGCTTGAGGGAAGACTTGAACCAAGGACCCCTCGTTCCGCAGCAGCTCACTCTAACCACGGGACCACGGCGCTCCTGTGCTCACAGTGTCCTCAATGTTGCCTATCTTGTCCAAGGGCTACGCAGTTTGTATATTTTGCATATTTTTTTCATAGTTCCACACAACTTCTTCCTCTTTTCTCGATTGATCTGTGTTCAGTGTTTCAAGGCCTATCCACTGTGCCAACTTATAACTAAATCTGAAGGGGGTGCGATGGGGAGGTTCCCTTGTCAGAACCATTTGAACCATTTGAAGGGGGGGGGGGGGGGAAGGCTAACGTACGTGGTAGAGAAAGGGCGCTCATTTGTAGTTTGTCTCGTGCTGTGGTCCCACATCATGGAGAACTTCACTTGTTCCGTGCCGCGCTCTGTGTATTCCGTTCATGGAAATGTTCAAGCAGCTTTATTCATTTGTGGGCTAAGACATAAAAATGAGAGTAAGCGAACCATTCTCGTTCTACGGCTGTTTATCAGCGTCTGGGTGAAACCGGTGGCTTCAAAGGACTTCAAAAAGGCGATCGCGTGCAAAGAGTAACCACGCTACGATTGAAAGTGGACTTATTAGGGAGATTCGACGCAATCCCGTACACAAGCACTCGCGTTGTGGTACACGTATTGCGAAGCAGTCATTTAGCGGGATGGAGGTTGATACGTTAGGAGGAAGAGCATTCATTACGTTTTGAGAACGTGCAACTGTTGACGGCCCTTGACTTCGCAGCGCCTGTCAAATTCGGGCAGTGGAACGTCCAGCGTTGCACTACGCAGTCGCTGTACACTGCGCGTGTTTTGTTCACGGAGGTGGCGTGCTTCAGCCGTGAAGGTGAGTTCAACGTGCACAATTGTCATATCTGGGAGGAAGAGAACCCTCACTCTTTCCACGAACGAGGCCATCAAGAAAGGTTTACTATAGGTTTATGGGCTGACATGGTACATGATTACTTGATTCACGCCTCCAAGCTTCTTCCTTGACTCCTAGGCGACAGCTATGCAAAGATCGAGAAGTGTTTCCGAAATTACTGGAGGACATTCCACTTCCAAATCGGCTACGTATGCGTTTCCAGCACGATGGCTTAAGCACAGGCTTCTGTCTAGCTGTCAGAACGCAGTTTGGACAGATGTTTGGACATCGCTGGACTTCTCCACGCTTGTAACTTGGTCGCCCCGGTCGCCGCAACTCAATCCACCGGAATTTATCTTGTGGATTCATGTGGAGAATGTGGTGTATGAAACTCTAGTGGAGTCAGCGGAAGACTTAGTTGTGCGAATACGTGCTTCGTGTGCATATGTTCGCACCATGAGGGATATCTTCAAGCGGCTGCGTCGGTCAATGGTACGCAGATGTGAGGCATGGCGCAATGCTGAAGGCTCGCATTTTGAACAACTTCTCAAAATTTATTTAATTTCTTGTAAAAAAGGAATAAATAGTTATGTTCACTCCTTGAAACTAGTTTTCTATTGTCTGCCACAGTGAATAATTTGTTTCATCCTCTTTCCCTTGCCGACCTTTGAGGCCGAGCGGTTCTAGGCGCTTCAGTCCAGAACCGCGCTGCTGCTACGGTCGCAGGTTCGAATCTTGTCTCGGGCATGGATGTGTATGATGTCGTTAGATTAAGAAGGTTTAAGTAGTTCTTAATCTTGGGGACTGATGACCTCAGATGGTAAGTCCGATAGTGCTCAGAGCCTTTTGAACCATTTGAACCTCTTTCCGTTGAAATCAAACTTCGTTTCCTTTAAACTAATAAAAGCGCCAAATTGTCGAAAACTATGCTGTTATCCTGAAACGCGGCCGGCTGCTTTGTTACCTAGGGAATGGAAGTATCGAGACAACATGGGTTGAATACCATTCGTGACACCGGTATATTTAAAATATGTCGTACTGCAATGACCGATAAAAAGAGTAACTGTCACTTCCGGCGCTACCGGCTAATCGGAACGCTTCACGTGCTAGGCTTGTCAAGGATCTGAGACACCATCTCTTTCTAAAACACGCACGAAAAGTCATTGTAAAGTGAGTGTGATAACAAAGGATCAGATTTACACCTTACAGAATGCCATCGACCACAACATTCTCTTTAGTCTAAAAATAGTTGAATTTACACTGAATGCAGTAAGCTCCCAGTAATTGCTAACGGTACATGTCTGTTCGAAACGGCGAGCAAAACGCGCACTTTACGGTACTTACCAACAAAATGAAATGGTAAGAATAGAGACCAGAATTTGAGAGCAACGTGTGAAAAGTTCAACGAATATCCATGCACTTAAACGAGAACTGAAAGCTGAGCACTTGTCACGAAATTAAAGAAAAAAGTACTTAAATTTGATTATGAATCCAAATGTTTTAAATAAATGCAAAGTACTCGCACGTGAACTAGAGGACTTATGCTGAATTACTGTAATAGTCTGAAGTCAACAGTGAAATAATGAGTGAACAGACGATCAAGTAACATCAAAATTAATTGACTGATAAAAATAAAGTTATTCAACAACTGACGTAAATATCAACACACTTTGTAAGCCTGTGCGCTTCACTTTAGAACCAACTAGTAGGGTTTGGTGCACTCCAGTTACTGTGCAACACACGAGAAGGATCAGAATTAATCAACAAATTCATTTTTCAAATTACCCTGATAAGATAGCCCAATCACACGAAGCAGAATCCGGGAATGCATTACAGAAGTGATTTATGAATCACAAAATTTAAAAGAGAACACTTCTTCAAAAGATAATTACAAAAACCAGAAATACTAACAAGGTGTGGGGCGGCTGGTAAAAGTTTATCACTTGTTGGTTCGCCTTCTTATTCACGCGAGCCTGGCAATAAATTTTGTGGTCAGCCAGAAAGCGAAGTGAAACATGCTGACCTTAGTTTCCAGTCTGGACGGCCACATTCTGGTCCAGCCCACTGAAAGATAAGTTTCGATCCTCCCATTTCTTTGCGGGATCAGAACTATGATTTTTAAATAAAAGTATAAAGTGTCAATCAAACGTATTTTTCTTCACGTTTCTCACAGACAACACTTAGAATTTGACTATTGACAACTGAAAGTAAGTCTTCCTATTGTAACAGCTCCCTTAGCAGTTCAGAGGCGATCTCTACGGTACGTTCCTACCAGATTGTCTTTCGCCCTGACTAAAATTACTCAATGAAAGTTTGCCATAAATGTTCAAAATTAATGCTCGCCATAAAAGTGGGAATGAAATCAGCAGTTGCCACTCGGAACTGTAATTCACACGGACGGCACACTAACAGTTACTTTGGCGAATTCTAAGCGATCCAGGACGGAGTACAGTCCTCGCGAGTTCACTATCCGTTCTTACTGCAAAATACGCTCTCTGAGACAGGTCGGGTCTGACGTCATCCGAGGCAGAGTGCGATCCGACTTCAACACAAGTGGATTTTACAGTAATTGAATGCGAAGTGAACCTTACTACTGTACTCTCGGGCTGTATTTATATACAGTAGGTGCCGGAGAGGACGGCCCATTGGAACATCTGTGGCCTACGGCATACTGCAGCACCCTCCGAACGACCGCTTTCTCGGACACATAAACTTTAATAAAATATTACAAATTACTTCAGAAAGTTCTTAATTTTTACTTGTATACAGTTAAGCAGTTTGAAATCACAGAAAAAGTTTCAACTCGTTAGACTGAAAACTTTACCTTCTAGAATTTTTACAGTGGAACTAACAGTATGTCATTACCTCGGAACCATACCTTTACTAGAACTTTCAGCTGTTATTAATACTATGACTCTTAAATTTGGTATAGCTTTATCACTTGGTATGTTTTATCATCCATTTTAACCAAAATTATCTATCATTAAAATTACAGGTATTTGATCTACTACAATTGGGTATACTTGACTTACAAAATTGGTTTTTACTTAATTACTCAAAAACTATAAGACGTAGCTTAACGTGGTCTTTCAGTTATTGTTTCTGGGTTGAACTGAAGCATAAAACAAATTTTCATATTTCTAAGTCCATTATGTAACGCCGCTAATTTTTCCTAAAATGTGGATTCCGGTGTTAATTTTTGTTATATGGTTTTGGAAACCTGCACCACTTATTTATGAGCTATTAACTGCACCTCCTGACCAAATTCTTGATTTCTAGCTTCATTATTTAGCGACACTTATTTTTCTCTTCAAACGGCATTTTTACTAGATCTGTTAAGTCTAGAACATAAAGACTTAGTATTTGGAACATTGAAACGCTAAACTATATTTCAACAAAGTTTTAAACGTAAAAATTGATTTTTAATTTCATACTTAATTGTGGTGCAGTACTTGCTCTGTATGCGCAGACGCGTTAAGGTGGCGTGGCGATACTAGCAGCAAACTGGGGTGAGTCCCGGCACACTCGCTCCCCTCTGTATCTTACACACGATAGAGCGCTTGGCTTGCTTCAAAGGGAAGCTCCCAATCGCTCCTCCTTCAGATTTAGTGGTAAGAGTGGCCCGTGGACAGACCGTCAAGAACTGAACACAAATCAAGCGTTAAAACAGAAGAAGGTGCACTGAACCATGAAGAAAAATCAAAACAGAAGCAGCGAATGGTCAAACTTTAACTAGTGCAACATCGAGCGAAGGAGAGAAGCTTTTTTTTTCCTTTATTGTAATTTTAATCACCTATACAGGCGGGCTGGCAGCAGCACATTACGCTGCTCTTCAGCCTTAAGTGGAACAATAACATGACATAGAGGTGATACAGACAATACAAAAAACGGCGGGCAAAAAATGGAGATACAAAAAAAAACAATAAACATGAAGCCGTTCACGTTGGACGATAAAAACACTAACACTTGTGGACACGACGCACAAAACACGGAGAACGGCGATGGCACATGTGAACAGTGGTGTCATAACTGCACGAAACACAAAACGAAGCACACACACGAGATACTGATGTCGATGATCTCTGGCGCGCGAATGTTCACTATGCGTGTGCGAGTCCGGGGACCTGCCAAGAGAGGAGGAGGAGGAGGAAGGGGAGTGGGAGAGCGAGAGGGGAGAGCAGAGATGCAACAGGCAGGGGAGAAAGGGGGGGAAGGAGGAAGGGGGAGGGGAAACCCGGGGGAAGAGGGGTGGAGGGAGGGTACGTGGGAAAAGGAAAGAGAAGGGAAGGGAAGAGAAGGGAGGGAGGGTGCCCAAAGGAAAGGACACCGGAAGTGGGGGGTGGGGCAGTGTCAAAGTTGATAGGAGGGGTAGATGGAGGGGAGGAGGACATCATCAGGGAGGGGGAGCTGGCGGCAGCCACCTTGGGAGAGGGTAAGGAGGGTGGAGAGATGGAGACCGGGTGGAGAGAAGCGAAGGCGTCGTGGTTAAGTGGTCACGATGTTGGATTGCAAAGCGGGTGGCCGTGTTCATAGCCCTCTTGTACCCTTCTTTATAAATTTTTTTTCGGTGTCCTTCGCTGCATTCAAATTTGTGTCTGTGTCGTGATGTCACGTCCGTTTGCAACAGCTCGGTGTAAGTGTGGCGTAGCGCCTTCCCATCGCTCCTGTCACTTGTTAGGACGATATCGTTACAGGCATGAGTCTTCGACAGATGTCACGGGCTGACGTGGACCTGAGTTACAGAGCTGCACGTACGTAGTTGTACTAGTAGGCGACAGAGGTCAGCAGTTGACGGACAGTGCTAGCAGTCGTAGTCAAAACAATGTTGTAAAGTTATGTTTGACTAATATTTAATGTATTTGCATAATTATAATTGTTTTATATGTGTATTAATTAGCAGTTTGAGTGTTGTATGAGTGAAGAAGAACACAAGTAAATGAAAATTGTTTTGTTTATTCACGAAGTACCATTTAAACTATACAGGGGATTTACTATAATTATATATGCAGTCAGTTTATGGTACTAATAAATCGTGAGTAGAACACAAATTAATCGGTAAGTTCAGAAGGAGTAATTTTATAATTGATTCTATCCTAAATTTATTTATTTAGCAATTGCCATAGAAAGAAATGTTTTATTATGATTGGTCATAGAAGTAAAGCGCGGGTTAGCGCGGGATAATACTGCAACCTGATTTGCTGTTTGTGATATCAGCCAATCAGAAAAATGCAGGCTCGCGCCAATCTATGCTGGGAACAAAGCCTCTGGTGTGATCTAGGAGTCAGTCGGGGCTGAGTGTTTGAACCAGTAAGATCTCATTGAAAGCAGCTCCGACGAAG
The DNA here is from genome assembly GCF_023898315.1 of Schistocerca nitens. Lineage (NCBI taxonomy): Eukaryota > Metazoa > Arthropoda > Insecta > Orthoptera > Acrididae > Schistocerca > Schistocerca nitens. The sequence continues at coordinate 26,767,957 of NC_064620.1, read as the reverse complement.
GTACTGTAAAATCGCGAAAATATGCTAATTACAAGTTAGCAAAGTAGTACAAAGTGTATTTAAGGGAACGGTATAGTGGAAGTCGTCTGGAATTTCGGACGGAATATTAAAATTATTGCTCTTGACTGTTAGTTAAAACCGCGTGGCGTGTTGTGCGGTCTAAGACTGGAACACGTATTACGTGTAGAGCAGAGGGCACAACATTTGAGCGAGCATTTTCATAACTAAACGATCCGGTGAACTCTATTAACTTCGGTAACGGGTGTGAATACCATAAACTGGCTACGTGTGTGATTGTGGTGTGCGCGTGAACTTTACATTGTGTTGCCACTTAGTACGGACTTGGCAGTATTAACTGTGATCTTTATCGTAAAAATACACCTGAAAATTTACATTGCCAAGTTAAAACTTTTATTTCAGTAGCTGGACACATCCCGTTTACCGGACGATTTTATATATGTTGCGACCTGCAGTAGACAGTAGTGGTCTAGTATTTTCTACTACAGCTTTTACCTAGACAAATGAACACTGCTGGACACTGGCAGGACGGTACAAAAAGAAACGTGCCACACCGCATAAGGAAGTGACCAACATGAAAGTAGATTCTGTAGTAGCAGACAGGAAGTGGTTTTCGAATGAGAACCACAAACCTTTGATGACAAGGCGACAAGTCCACCGAATCCTCCACCGGAAGCACGTCTGGTGTGTCCTACGTGGCATTTGAGACAGTGCGTGTGTCCTATGACAGCACCTGGGTTGTACGCCTGGTGAGTGAGTGAGAGTGAGATATTACCCCAGGCAAATTAGTAAGGAAATCAGCAAATGGGGGAAAAATTTATAAAGTTCTCAAACTTCCGAAAAATATTCATATGGGGGTGTAGTACTAAAAAAACAGAAATGTTCCCCTCCGCAGGGGGGGGGGGTGCATCCCCCTTTTATTCCCCCCAAAACTCAATTTGTGCCATATTTTTAATTTATACCCAAAAAGGCTCATTTTTGGAACAGAGATGTTATTAGTAAATATATTCCTCGCAAAATTGTACACGTAAAAGATGTTGTGCATCTTTTCATTTATACGAATGTAATTTGAGGTATAAGAATTGTAATAGAATTCTGTTAATGTAATAGCTTACAGTTTTTGTTTCTTAGCGAAGTATTTAAATGAAAAGCATAATTAACTGTATTGAAATATTTCGTAGCCTATATATTCTACTTGATGATATGTCCTTTGCGATCAGTACTGTTGAAATCAGCAGTATGCGCCAACAATGTAAACGTCAAGTTCCTCTTCCCACTCACTCAGCGCTCCCCTGTCACTACTGTCGCTGTCGTTTCATCCCACCCAGTGTCCAGTTCAGTTGCGTTAAAGTTCTGAACTGTCAAAGTAGGGCCAGACAGTTCTGTTTTTGTGACAGTATTTATCGGTTTGTGGTGTTACGAAGTGCTTCTTCTTAGTCCCATTTCTTTTGTCTGGACAGAGAAAACAATAATGCTGGACCCTACTACCTGTTTTATTTATGGTAAATAGTAGTAATGGACGGAAAATCGTCGAGTAAAACTTCCCCAAGGAAGTGTTATAGACCCTGTATTGTTCCTGACCTATATTAACGACATAGATGAAGCTGTCATTTGCCTTCTTGTAAAGTCATCAGATGATAAAAACGACTTGCAAAATGATTTAGATAAGATATCGGTATGGAGCGAAAAGTGGCAAAGGACCCTGAATAAAGAAAATTGTGAAGCTATTCACATGAGTACTAAAAGAAATGAGCTAAATTTCGATTACGCGATAAGTCACACAAATCTGAAGGCTGTAAATTCGGCTAAATACTTAGGGATTACAAATAACCTAAATTGGAACGATCATATAGATAATATTGTGGGTAGAGGAAACCAAAGACTGCGATTCATTTGCAGAACACTTAGAAGGTGCAACAGGTCTTTTAAAAGAAACTGCTTACACGACGCTTGTCCACCCTATTCTGAAGTATTGCTGTGCGGTGTAGGATCCGCATCAGGTGGGACTAACAGATGACATCGAAAAAGTACAAAGAAGGGCAGCTCGTTCTCTGTTATCGCGTAATAGGGAAGATAGTGTCACAGATATGATACGTGAATTGCAGTGGCAATCATTAAAACAGAGGCGTTTCAAATCCTCTACCTCTTATCCATTCAGTTTCAATAAAGGCTGTTTCGTATCTGCTGAAAAGTGTGGCATAGAGACGGAATCAAGAAAATCACTCCACAAACGCCATGGAGTGTTTGAAGTTCGCTCTTTAACCGTGAAACACACGCTGCTTGAGAAAGCAGAAAAACGCGATGATGACTTCGGTAGAAATGTTGCCGAATGCATCAACAGTGTTTTGTGCTTAGTAGCTGTGGAAACCATTTATCATCAAGATTGCTATGCTAAATTAGTTTCGAACCCCTCCTCTGTTCGAAAAAGAGGCCGCCCTCAAGATACTAACTCTGATGCCGCTTTTCAAGGAAATTCGCAAAACATTCCAGCTATGTTTGCAACAACATGCTCCTTTTGTTTATAAGGAGCAGTTGTATTCATTAGGATCTGGATTAGTAGCTTCTCAGGAAGTAAACTACTACAAAGCTGTGTCTGTTGGTGTTGAAGCCCTTCGAACAATAGTTGCCGTCTCGCCAAAATTAGGTTCTCTGAAGCTTAAGCGATCGAGCTTGGTTAGCACAATGTGCATGCCATCTGTTAGGCTTGAAAAAAATACAACTGAAGTAGATACAACGCAGTTATTTCGGAGAGTAATGTGTACGTTTCCTTCACCTAATGATTTAAAGGATTGCTTCTCGTACAATTATCGAGTGTACCAGTGACTCTGTTTGACTGCAGTGGATTGATGAGGAAAGAAAAAACGTTGGCGCTGAAAAACCTTTCAATCAAATACCTGAAAGGAATACTGACAGTAATGAATCGAAGTTGTTTGTTATAGATAGAGGGTTTCTTATCCACCATGTCGTGTGGCCCGAGAATGGAACTTTTGTAGACATTTATAAAACCTTAATAGTCTACACTCTGAGACATTATAAATATAATGTTACTGTTGTATCTGACGGATATTCAGAAAGTTCTCTGAATATAAAAACTTTTGAACCATAGGCGAACGATGTAGCGGACCTAACGAAAAATTTTCTTTAGTGACAAGACGTTATGTGCAGAATCACAATCCGCCTTTCTAAGCAACCTCAGCAATTAGGAAATTTTATTACACAGCTTGTGCAAAAACTAGACAGTTTTGAGTTGAGTTGTTTGGGGGCAGAGACCGAACTGCGAGGTCATCGGTCTCATCGCATTAGGGAAGGAAGTCGGCCGTGCCCTTTCAAAGGAACCATCACGGCATTTGCCTGGAGCGATTTAGGGAAATCACGGAAAACCTAAATCAGGATGGCCGGACGCGGGATTGAACCGTCGTCCTCCCGAATGCTAGACTGTTTTGGTAATGAATCCAGGACTGCGGATGACGATGCAGATGTTGAAACTGTTGAAAAAGCAATAAATGCCTCAAAATGTTACCCTCAAGTGATTACAGAAGGTGAAGATGTAGACCTTTTTGTGCTACTTATCGCTCTTGCTCCAGACCATACAGACATAATCCTGACGAAGGAAGGTAAAGGTAGCATCAGAACAACGTGTTACAGTTCTAAAGACATACGTAACACCTCACTCATTCATGTTTGCTAGAATTCAATACTGTTTCTTCATGCAGCAAGTGATTGAGACAGCACTTCAGCCTTGTTTGGGAAAAGAAAGCTGCAAGCTTTCCAACTATTCAACTGGTATCCTCAACTTCATAATATTCCACGGGTATTCAACGATCCTGCTTCCTCTCCTGATACCATTGCAAACGCAGCAGAGAAATTTACACAGTCTCTCTACACAAAACAGTAGAGTCCTGATGATGACAAATGCCATTCGATTTCAATGTTTTAATGTACTTGTGGACACGACAAACAACGCTGTCATACTCTCTCATTTGTTACCCAATATTGGCGAAGGACGCCTCCACTCTTACCGAGTTTACCTGCAAGTCCAGCTATGACTGGAGAACAACTTGTATCCCAGAAAATGGAGCTCGAGGGAAACAAACTCATCACTCTCCCCGATTCACGTGGGAAGACCGCCTCCTCCAGGGAAAATACTGCTGCTGATTTCATGCGGCTGCACACAGGGCTGCGGAAGAAAGTGCTTATGTGTGAAGGATGGCCTCCAGTGCACAACAATGTGCAAAAACTATCGTCGACAAAGCTGTACTAATGTGCCTTACATTGATGTGAGAGAAGATTTGGTTCATGGTTTTATGTATATGTTGTTGTTGTGGTCTTCAGTCCTGAGATTGGTTTGATGCAGCTCTCCATGCTACTCTATCCTGTGCAAGCTTCTTCATCTCCCAGTACCTACTGCAACCGACATCTTTCTGTATCTGTTTAGTGTATTCATCTCTTCGTCTCCCTCTACGATTTTTACCCTCTACACTGCCCTCCAATACTAAATTGGTAATCCCTTGATGCCTCAGAACATGTCCTACCAACCGATCCCTTCTTCTAGTCAAGTTATGACACAAATTTCTCTTCTCTCCGATTCTATTCAATACCTCCTCATTAGTTATGTGATCTACCCATCTAATCTTCAGCATTCTTCTGTAGCACCACATTTCGAAAGCTTCTATTCTCTTCTTGTCCAAACTAGTTATCGTCCATGTTTCACTTCCATACATGGCTACATTCCATACAAATACTTTCAGAAACGACTTCCTGACATGTAAATCTATAGTCGATGTTACCAAATTTCTCTTCTTCAGAAGCGCTTTCCTTGCCACACCTTTACTACTTTAAGTGTCTCTTTTCCTTATCTAATTTCCTCAGCATCACCCGACTTAATTCGACTACATTCAATTATCCCTCGTTTTGCTTTTGTTGATGTTCATCTTATATCCCCCTTTCAAGACACTGTCCATTCCGTTCAACTGCTCTTCCAAGTCCTTTGCTGTCTCTGACAGAATTACAATGTCATCAGTGAACCTCAAAGTTTTTATTTCTTTTCTATTAATTTTAATACCTACTCCGAACTTTTCTTTTGTTTCCTTTACTGCTTGCTCAATATACAGACTGAATAACATTGGGGAGAGGCTACAACCCTGTCTCACTCCCTTCCTAACCGCTGCTTCCCTTTCATGCCCCTCGACTCTTATAGCTGCCATCTGGTTTCTGTACAAATTGTAAATAGCCTTTCGCTCCTTGTATTTTACCCCTGTCAGAATTTGAAACAGAGTATTCCAGTCAACTTTGTCAAAAGCTTTCTCTAAGTCTATAAATACTAGAAACGTAGGTTTGCCTTTCCTTAATCTAGCTTCTAAGATAAGTCGTAGAGTCAGTATTGCCTCACGTGTTCCAACATTTCTACGGAATCCAAACTGATCTTCCCCGAGGACCGCTTCTACCATTTTTTTCATTCGTCTGTAAAGAATTCGCGTTACCATTTTGCATCCGTGACTTATTAAAATGATTGTTCGGTAATTTTCACATCTGTCAGCACCTGCGTTCTTTGGTATTGGAATTATTATATTCTTCTTGAAGGCTGAGGGTATTTCGCAGGTCTCATACATCTTCCTCACCAGATGGTAGAGTTTTGTCATGACTGCCTCTCCCAAGGCCGACAGTAGTTCTGATGGAATGTTGTCTACTCCCTGGGCCTTGTTTAGACTCAGGTCTTTCAATGCTCTGTCAATCTCTTTACGCAGTGTTAAATCTCCCATTTCATCTTCATCTACATCCTCTTCCATTTCCATAATATTGTCCTCAAGTACATCGCCCTTGTACAGACCTTCTATATACTCCTTCCGCCTTTCTGTTTTCCCTTATTTGTATTCCTTTTTCCTTTTTATGTATATATAGAACTTATTTGTTTAGTAGATATTACGGTATTTTCATGCTGTACATATGACTGTAAATATATCACAACAAAAGTAATTGTTGATTAGTTTTACAGTAACTTTTAATTTTCATGAAAAATGATTTTCGTTTTAGTCGCAGAAATCTAAAGTAAAGGACCATAAATCAAAATTGTTCTGTACAAATAAGAGCCTATTTTAAAAGAATTTTCTCTTTTTTTACCTTCCGATTTTAGTGTGCATAAACTAATGATCTTTCTTGAACATGCATTTGTCCATCTCTGAGTAGAATTTCACCAGAAATATTTTATGTCATACAGACAATGTCGTTAAATTAGCCGCTTTTCGTAAAGTTTGAAAAAAGGAAAATAAGTTATATTAAGGGGTGGGGAAGGGGAAAGCTCCCGCAATACGGGATGGAACTTTTTTGTTATTTACTTCTACATCCTCTAAGAGTTTTTTGTCAAAGTTTGAAAGCTTTATAAATTTTTCCCCCAGTTTTCCTGATTTTCCTGGACTACATACGTCCTTGCTAATTTAGGTGTTTGCATAAATGTGAATGTGATCACTCCCAGGGAAATGATGAAAACATAGTGGTTTTTCACACAAACTGCAACAAATCAACGCAACAGTTTCGCAGTCGCACAGTTTTCACTCTTGAATTCCTTTGTTGTAACATTGTTCACATCCGTTTATTTGTTGTTTTCATTTCTGTGAGACGTCTATGTGGTATCTCGCCTGCTCTCACTACTCATGGCATTTACTTGTGACTGTAATTTATTCTTACCACATGACTTATATTTAAGTATAACCAGTGTATAGTATGACAGCTGCCAAGATTACAGAAGGAGAACAGACGTTTGAATGACTAGACGGAAAGTTCATAAAGTCGTAAACAAAAAAAAAAAAAAAAAAAAAAAAAAGAGGAAAATAAATGGCACAAGGGTTTAGTATCTGGCTCGCCAAGTTTGTAGCGAACACCGTAACAAGTTAACAATGACACCATGACTCTTACACTCTACTCAGTGGCGCTTGTTAAGCCTGGACCGTTCACTGTTTTTATTTTGCATCTGTTTTCACAGTTCAGTACTTCTTCTTCTCGTTATCCTGCTTGATCTGTGCTCTGTTTTTGACGGGATATCCGCTGGGCCATCTGACCACTCAATCTGAGGCAGGTGCGATGGGAAGATCCCTTGTAAGGAAGGCTGAGTAGCGCCGCATACAATTTAACTGTAGCAGCGCCATCGTTGAAGATGGGAAAAGGTTAGCCTTGACGCAGTATTTCTGAGCGCACAAGTTACAGCCAGGCGCAGGCCTGTTGACAGTAAGTTACGCTACCAGCGGTTGCGAAGCAGAGTGGAGGCCACAGGGCTGTAGATCTGCTGAAAAGAGTAAACACGGCGGTGTGCATGGCGCAACTTACAGGCAGAAGAGGCCCACTGGCCTATCTAGGTGTTACGAGTACATGACTCGGAGCAGTGCATTAGCAAAACAGAGCTGCACAGCAGAGTATAAATAGGTGCTGGTTCACTAACAAGGCATTCGAGTGTGACAGCTCTCCTGGATGGCGGAGCGTGTCACACCACCGGCTACATGTAAGAGCAGATGGGGTGCCAGCGTTACAGTCTATGGCAGGTCGCTGGTTCGACCCTCTGAGGCCAATGTGGGGTCCGCTGCCAGCCAGTGGTGGGTCACACCATGGCTCCCAACACACACTGAAGGCATCCCAAGGCGAGGGCCTCAGATTTAGACGCCGGATCACAGGCGCTTGTTGTCACCGCGACGTTAGCCACGCCGGCGACGAAGCAAGCAGTGGGCCACCCTGTGCCTTCCCGTGAACAGCGCTGAGGTGGCAGGGTCAGAGACCGCTGAGTCGACTGCCGGCACATCCTGATTTCGTCACAATTTCATGGCCATACAGGGCTGGCACATTGCAGTGTGCTGCATGGGTCACTGTGGCTGCCATTCCGCTCCAAGCCATTCCACAGACAGCGAAGTGGTGTCCTCAGCATTGTGGGACCTAGTGACGCAGACCAAGAGGAACGGGGGCGCTGTAGCTGGAAATAATATGTAGTGGCATAGCAAGACAGCCACGCCACTCGGAGGTAGCTGAAAGGCACGCGTTAAAATACACGCAGACCGGCGAGAGGTCTGGAACAGGACAATGTCTTGAGAATTGCAATAAAGTCCGAAAATCTTGTAATACTTAACTTTCAGCCATAATCGGTGTACATCGCTCTTGATTGTACATGCTTCATATATTAATTATCAAATGCTATGGCGCCTTGCTAGGTCGTAGCAAATGACTTAGCTGAAGGCTATGCTAACTATCGTCTCGGCAAAAGCGTATTTGTCAGTGTAGCTTCGCTAGCAAAGTGTGCTGTACAACTGGGGCGAGTGCCAGTACGTCTCTCTAGACCTGCCGTGTGGTGGCGCTCGGTCTGCTATCACTGACAGTGGCGACACGTGGGTCCGACGTATACTACCGGACCGCGACCAATTTAAATGCTACCACCTAGCAAGTGTCGTGTCTGGCGGTGACACCACAAATAAATCAATTTGGAAACTCGGACGAGTTTTAATATGGTGCATCCTGACAGTTTCCATCCTCGTCAAACATACCCTCTACATAGCTATCTAAAACATTTTTGTCCAGCCCCAGAAAATCAGGACTACACCAGCCAGTAACACGAGGAATAGAACACACAGCACCGTCTGTTAAGACCACTGAAGAGACTGAAAGAACTGGTCGCAAGCCAAACATTCTTGCAACAAGACCCCATCGCACGACACATCGACGTTGATCACTGACAAAGTTCCACCAAAACATGCTCAGCTATAACAAAATCTGGCAAGCCGCTAGCAAACGCAAGTTGACCGTCGGTGTGAGAGCCGCCTTCCCCAATGCTAGCCACTATCCACAAGAACCCCGCTGCAGTGATAAACAGCAGGAGGCTTACTCCTTGCGGCCGATCCCACTGTTGTCCGGCCAAGACGCCATTGCCATCACGCCTAGCATCTACCGTGTAAGGACTGCGGCGACGAACTATGGGTCCAGAATATGAGGCTACTCCAGCGGACACCGAGTCAACTTGCAACCCCAGCCGGCCGCTGGTGGCCGAGCGGTTCTGGCGCTACAGTCTGGAACCGCGCGACCGCTACGGTCGCAGGTTCGAATCCTGCCTCGGGCATGGATGTTTGTGTTGTCCTTAGGTTAGTTAGGTTTAAGTAGTTCTAAGTTCTAGGGGACTTATGACCTCAGCAGTTGAGTCCCATAGTGCTCAGAACCATTTGAACCATTTTTGCAGCCCCACTCCTGGCTCTGCTCCTGGACCAACATGACTGTCGCACAACCAGATGGCGCGGCGTATCAGGCCGCCAGTCACATCCTCTAGACAAATATGAACACTACAGAGAGCGTGACGCTACTGATCAATTCGCGCCACGGCTCATGTTTATTGAACACAACTGATTTCCGCAGTCTCCAGCGTTAGTACACGGCGATAGCTCCAGCACTCGCAGACGTTAGCCCTTGAAATTTCGACGGTGTCAGTGTCTTTCATTCACGCTCTGTATACCGAAAAATATTGGAGATTTTAGAGGGTTCTAAGCTGTGGTTGCAAACCCATGTCCGAAACCGTCATGCAACGAGTCAACCGAGCATCGCATTCATAGGAGACAAGGCCTGTCAATACAGCACTTAGTTCAATTTCCTCCACTGGCGAACGTGGCAATCAGCCGAAATCACTGAATAACAAACAACACAGGTCCATTATAATTATCCGGGCTGTTATGCCGTGGTCGGTTGATGAATTCTGTGTCGATTCCCAACGTTTCGTCTCCGACTCCGGGAGACATCTTCAAGGGGGTCCGTAGCTCGATGGAAGGTCCAACACACCCACTGGCTCGCTACTGACTGCCGCTAAATTCCGTGTCCGCGCGCTCCCACGCCGCGGCGTGACGTCACGTGTTTTGAAAACGTCAGTGCAATTGGCCGCTGTCCGTCGCCGTCGATCGCCGTTGCCATCACCCAGTAGTGGACGGGTGGTACACATCTTCTTCAACACCGGCATCCATGTACCGTTTAATTTCACGCCCTCCTCCTTTCGGTTGAAATTATTTGGGTTTTTAGCGATTTCGATTGCCTCCCTTAGAGCCTTTCGTAATATCCGCTTGTGGCCGCTAGTACTTGCGTCTCCTCGAAACAAATATTGTGGTTCCCTGGCTGGAAGGGATGCTCCGCAACAGCTGATCGTTCCGTTTCTCCTCTTCTACAATTTCCCTTGTGCTCTTCCAAACGTTTAGAAACCGTTCTTTTAGTGGTACCCACATAAACATCACCACAGCTGCATGGGATCCTATACACTCCCGCTTTTTCCAATGGTTTGCGAGCGTCCTTGGCAGGCTTAAGGTATTCCTGTATCTTCCTGGTGGGCTTGTAAATTACGGTAATGTTCCGCTTCGTCAAGATCCTCCCTATTCTTTCCGTTCCATTTTTAACAAACGGCAGGAAAACCTTAGATTCCAGTACATCATTAAGTGGAACCATGGTAAACAGCGATACTACATCGAAGCTGACCAATATGTCCTCCGGCTGGACCACTATGCCATTCAATCTGCTGATGATATGTGTCGAATTCTGTATATAAGAGTCCGAACGGCCCACATGTGGTTTTAACAGCGTAGTCAAGAACTTGGCTATCGAGTAGGTGGGCGAACCAATGGCACTTAGTATCGGTCTTAAGGGCACATTTTCTTTATGGATTTTGCGCAATCCATAAAGCCTCGGTGGTAGCGCAACCGAACTGCAGAGACCTTTCTGTACACTCTCTTCAATGGAGGACTTTTTTATTAACCGCGACACAGTTCTGCGAACGTTGTTAGTGGGGTCCTTATTCAGCTTCCTATATGCTTGCGGATCCAGTAGATCAGTAGTTTTACTCTGATAGTGTTTAAGTGTTGTTTGACGACCACGTATTTCAAGTGGAATGAACAGTTTTATGAGCAAACGGATTGCGTGGCAATGGGAAGCCCCCTAAGTCCCGTAATTGCAAACTTCTTTATGGAGAATTTCGAAGAACAGGCCTTAGGTACTGCCAGCAAAAAACCAAATGTTTGGTTCCGATACGTGGATGACACGTTTGTGCTGTGGAGACATGGTAGGGAGGAAGTAAGCCGGTTCCACGAACATCTGAACAGTATAAACACGAGAATTCAGTTTACAATGGAGGAGGAGGTAGACGGCAAATTACATTTCCTCGATGTGCTTGTTTCTAGAAACGAAAATGGTAGTTTGGGCCACTCAGTATACCGCAAACCCACGCACACGGACCGTTGTTTGCACCGGGATTCGAACCACCATCCACAACAGAAGCGGGGTGTTATCAAGACGTTAGCGGACAGAGCTAGAAACATTTGTGAACCTGAGTTGCTCGACGCTGAGATGGAACATCTCCACAATGCACTAATGAAGAACGGATATTCGCCCGCCGAAATAAAACGCGCGTTGGGGCAGCCACGCAGAAATCATACTGACGTGCAGGCTACTGCAAAATCTAAGGTTTTCCTGCCGTTTGTTAAAAATGGAACGGAAAGAATAGGGAGGATCTTGATGAAGCGGAATATTACCGTAATTTACAAGCCCACCAGGAAGATACAGGAATACCTTAAGCCTGCCAAGGACGCTCGCAAACCATTGGAAAAAGCGGGAGTGTATAGGATCCCATGCAGCCGTGGTGATGTTTATGTGGGTACCACTAAAAGAACGGTTTCTAAACGTTTGGAAGAGCACAAGGGAAATTGTAGAAGAGGAGAAACGGAACGATCAGCTGTCGCGGAGCATGCTTTCCAGCCAGGGAACCACAATATTTGTTTCGAGGAGACGCAAGTACTAGCGGCCACAAGCGGATATTACGAAAGGCTCTACAGGGAGGCAATCGAAATCGCTAAACACCCAAATAATTTCAACCGAAAGGAGGAGGGCGTGAAATTAAACGGTACATGGATGCCGGTGTTGAAGAAGATGTGTACCACCCGTCCACCACTGGGTGATGGCAACGGCGATCGATGGCGACGGACAGCGGCCAATTGCACTGACGTTTTCAAAACACGTGACGTCACGCCGCGGCGTGGGAGCGCGCGGACACGGAATTTAGCGGCAGTCAGTAGCGAGCCAGTGGGTGTGTTGGATCTTCCATCGAGCTACGGACCCCCTTGAAGATGTCTCCCGCAGTCGGAGACGAAACGTTGGGAATCGACACAGAATTCATCAACCGACCACGGCATAACAGCCCGGATAATTATAATGGACATGATATTTCCGGCCGTGAAAGTCTACATTTTAGTATCAAACAACACAGGTCTATTGCAAGACGGCCCACTTACGGTCCGTAACCTTCAAAGTGATGTTTGCCGCTTTACAGGTGGCCAAGTGGTAGGTGCCCGCGCTTTAATTTCAGCCCTGCTGTCGCTTCGCTGGGTTTCCGGACACGGGTTTCTATCGTCAAGTTGTTTCCCAAGACACTATCTAGAAACCCTCGACGTATGTCAGATTCTTTTTGTAAGGGTGCTACAAGTCTCTCTGATGAAATTATAATGGTGATAGGGCAGCGGCCTTTCCGCAGTGGTAATACCAGTTCCTTTCAGATCACCAAGGGATGTCAGGTTTGGTTAACACTTCGCTGGATGACCATCAGCCAAAATTGAACTAAGGGTCTGTCGAGCGCTGTTGGCAGACGGGGTGCACTCAGCCCTTGTGAGGCCAGCTGAGCCACTACTTTATTTGGAAGTAACGCCTTCGGTCACGACAACTGACAAAGACTGGGAGAGTGGTGTGCCGACCTCATGCCTTTCCATATCCACTTCCGGTGAGAGTCTGACGATCGTACGACAATGGGTCGGTACCGTTGGGTGTTTCGAGGCCTGTTCGGATAGAGGGTGATAGGTATGATACGTCTTGTCATGAGGAACAACATTTCTTACAGACCAAATGTTCGTTGGCACTTTCTTTAGTATTCGTCGCCGCGAGACGATAACAAAGCATGAAACTAGCAGGGTCTACTAAGCTTGTGTGTGACCTAGTACTCACCCAAATAAATTAATAGTGATATTCAGCAAGGAAATTATAAGAATAAGTGTTTAAGGAAGTTTAGAAGCGTATCAGGGATTGTAATATTGCCCGCTCTTCTGACTTCCACGTTAAGCACATGACTGGATGATAGGCAACACACATTGCGTACGAGTGCCGCAAAGTGCCCAAGCCGTTCCGCCTATCAGGGACACAATCAATCTAAGAAGATGTCTAGTGTTGTAGGAAACCATCAGCGACCATTTTGTCTCCAACAGAGGTTTGTTTCCCATGACGTAGTCCATCGCTCCTCGACATTTTTCGCATATGCTGTCTGAGAGTAAACAGCTCACTTCGACAAAGAGATCAGAAAAACATCTTGAGATCACTGGTGAAATCCTGTGGAAAGTGCCAAGTATATTCTGTAGCAATTACTCACAAGAACATCTGAGAAAAGAGGAAAAGAGAAATGCACAAATAAGAACAGGGGCCAACATAGACTCCGGTCATTATCTCACCAGAATGAAACTCAGTCTGAAATCAAATAGAAATAATGTGAAGACGACAGAGATACCAAAGTTCAATGTAGCAAAATTCACGTTATCGACGATGAAAAGAGGAATGGAAGGAAGAGACAGCCTTGACCTGGAGAGAATAGAAAGAGACGCGAAAGAAAAAGCTCTGTAGACTTACATGTCAGGTAAAACAAATGAAAACCGGAAAATAGCATATAACAATTGGAACCGTGCCAAAACAGAAGCTAAACTGCCAAGAAGAAGACAAGGCCACTGGTAAGTCCAAATAATACGAGAAGACTGAATTTATACGAAGAGAAGTTTCTGAAAGTATGACACGAGAGACTTCCATAAGACATTTAAAGTCAGACACATCTAATACCAAACAAAAAGTATCTGTTTCGGGGAAAGGGATAGAGAAATTGATTGCACTGAACACAAAGAGAACTGTGAGACAGTGGAAAAGTACTTGAGTGAACTACTGAGTGTCCTGAACCGGCTGAGAGATTCCAAAGGAACCAAGAAATCCAGATAAATGATACGTTCCAAACACATTGGACATCAAGAAACAAATCACGAGATTCAGAAACGGCAGGAGAGGAGAAGAAAGTGTTTTGGCAGCTGAACTACTAAAGGAACCTAGGTAACATAATGGAGACCAAAGTAAAACTACAAGACTTGACAGGCACAGTTATGAACCCTCTTCGTAAGAGCCGATAGATATCAATTACAGAGGGATATCTTTACTCCCTGTCTCATTCAGTATTCTGCCACAATCCCTGTTAGAAAGGACACAGTTCCAACTCAGAAAGAGATAGAAGAATACCAAACAGCCTTCAAGCCGGGAAAGTCCTGTCCTGAACAGCTAATGAGCTCAAATACAGCCTTGAGATGCCAAGTGATGAGAAACCGAGCAACTGAGTTCACCTTTGTGGATTTTAAAAAGACATAAGACTCACTAGGTAGACCACCACTGACTTCAGAAATGGAAGAGAGTGTCCTCCATTACGAGACAGCGAACATTATCAAACAGACACGAACAAATACCATACTCAAAATTAAATTCATGGGGGAGTTATCCGAGTCCTTCGAGATTAGAAGGATAATGACGAAAGTCTTGGGACAGCGATGTGCACATATACAGATGGGGATAGGATCGTGAACACAAGGTGTAAAAGGCCAGTACGTTGGCGGAGCTGGTATTTATACTCAGGTTATTCATGCGAAAAGGTTTCCGACGTCATTGTAGCCGCACGAGGAGAATTAACAGACTTTGAACGCGGAATGGTAGTTGGAGCTAAAAGGACGGGACATTCTATTTCTTAAATCGTTAGGGAATTCAGTATTCCGAGATCTACGGTGCGAAGAATGCGCCGGCAGTGCCATGTTTCAAGCACTACTTCCCACCACGGACAACCCGTTGCCCGACGGCCTTTATTTAAAGACCGAGAGCAGAAGCTTTTGCGTAGACTTCTTAGTGCTAACAGACATGCAGCACTGCGTGAAATATGAGCAGAAATTCTTTTAGGGCAGTTCCGTGAAATGTTGCGTTAATGGAGTATGGCAGCAGACGAGAGACGTGAGTGTCTTTGCTAACACCACGACATCGTCTGCTGCTCCTCTCCTGGGCTCTTGACCACATCGATTGGACCTTAGATTACTAGAAAAGCTTGGACAGGTCAGATGAGTCCCGAATTCAGTTGGTAAGAGCTGATGGTTGGGTTCGACTATTGCGCAGACCACACGAATCTATGGACTTAAATTGTCAAGAATGTACTGTGCAAGCTGATGGTGGCTTCATAATGGTGTGGACTAGGGTTTACTTCGATGGACTGGGACCTTTGACCCAACTGAACCGATCGGTGACTGGAAATGGTTATGTTCGAGCACTTATTACCAAACAACGTGGAATTTTTATGAATGACGATGCCCCATGTCACCGAGCGAAAATTGTTAGCGATTAGGTTGAAGAACATTGTGGACCATTCGAACGACTGATTTGGCCACCCAGACCTCCATTCATAAAAACCATACAATATTTATGGGTTCAAATGGCTCTGAGCACTATGGGACTTAACATCTATGGTCATCAGTCCCCTAGAACTTAGAACTACTTAAACCTAACTAACCTAAGGACAGCACACAACACCCAGCCATCACGAGGCAGAGAAAATCCCTGACCCCGCCGGGAATCGAACCCGGTAACCCGGGCGTGGGAAGCGAGAACGCTACCGCACGACCACGAGATGCGGGCAATATTTATGGGTATAATCGCGATGTCACTTACTGCACAATATCCTACAGCGGCAACACTTCCGCAATTAGAGACGGATGAAGAGGCAGCATGCTTGTATTCAACATTCAAGAGGTTACATGGGTTAGAAATGTGTCCTGATATCACGTTAGCAGTGGCTTATCTCGCGATTACAACTTGTGATCCTGCACTTTGAATCACCTAAATATGTTATTTAGGCAAATTTATTCCCGTAATATCGTTACTTTACATTAATATATTTTGGTATTGCGATTTTTTCTATCAGTGTATATCAACCACTGAAACAAATTTGGAAGTATATTCAGTCAAGAATCTGCAGCCGAGGGTCGTGAAACTGCTGCCCTCCAGCCGCATCGAGTATTTCGTGTGGCGGGCGGTTCTCAGCTGCATTTTATACCAACACTCGTGCAACAAGTAACAGATAGATGCAAAAACATCATCTTACGTTACTTAAGACCGTATTTCCCTTCTCAGTAACAAACAAAAATACTGAGTAATAGTTTAAGACGTGTATAGCTTTAATTGAGGTTGGTGCATTCTGTCGTGAGCTAAGCAGATTCGGCCGATGACAATGAGTACCCATGTATATGACTCCTTTTTGTACTAATGTTAAGTTTTAATAGTCCTTATACCGATCGTTTTTGGTTCTGGCATTATAATCATGTTTTGCACTATTTTGTGTAAGAAGAGACATGTTGGAAATGACAAAGGACATCCATGAGTTTATGTACTGAGAAGTAGTAGTAAGAATACCAAGTTTAAATAAAGAGTCTCTGCATGATGTTCTAGGACTGACACTAGATGTAATTCTAATGACTAGTTTCTGAATTTTGAAAATGTTCTCTTTGTGAGAGGAGTTTCCCGAAAATAAGATTTCGTAACTGAATAGTGAATGGCAGTAGGCCGAATAAACTAACTTCTTCATTTTTAAATCACCTATTTCTGTTATCATGCGTACTGCGAATGTAGCTGAACCAAGGCGTTTCATTAAGTCTAGAGTGTGAGTTTTCCAGTTTAGGTTGTGATCAATTTGTAGCCCTAAAAGTTGGACAGTGTCTAAAGCTTTAATTTCATTGTTGAATTATAGGGTCAGGTATTTCTTGTGAGGTACTAAACTGTATGTACTGGGTCTTGTCAAAATTCAGTGACAATCCATTTCCTGTGAACCGCCAATTGATACTTACAAATATTTCATTAGAGAATGTGAGAGGGAGAACGTTTTACCGTTTCTCTTGCAGTTGTGACAAATCACGGAGTTCTGCGACCAGTACAGACTATCTGCTGTGGTACAAAATTTTGACGCGGAAGTAACATGCATTCGTGAATGTGCATCACAGACTGTCGTCTTCAAATACGGTGTATATTCGCAGCAAGTAAAATGAAATACACCGCAGTCAGTAAAAAAAATGATATTCAAAACAATTACCAACATTGCTAATCGTGTCTCGCATTGTATAACGCATTTAATTACACATGGTGATTCCGTGATGATTTTACATACTTCAAGGAACGATGGACAAGGTTAAACGTATCAATATGAGATAAGCGAGCGGATTCCGGAAACGAACGATCCGAAAGTTCTAAGCGAAAATCTTTCTGACACCTTCGACAGTGGAATAGACGTGGTGGTACTATTAACTGTCAAAGTTGTAGGGTAGGTAGCTTCAGAGCTGGTAGTACGGATCAAAACAAGAAAAAATCTGCAGTGAAAATGGACTCTAAAATGCATACCTTAAAAGCTATGAGCATGTTTTAACCTTCCCTGCTATGACACACCCCTCTCCTACTGAACAAGTGCCCATAGCATGTCCGGTACGCATTATAGAGCTCATGTTTACTAGACTTTGTTTCTTGATTTGGTCCGTACTACCATATCTGGAAGTTGCCTACGCCACAATCCTACGTAACAGCAGCAGCGGTACATTTATTCTACTGTCAGAGGTATCAGAAAGATTTTTGCTTATAAATTTCCATTCTGTCGTTTCCTGACTAGCGTCTCTTAACTCAAATTGTTACATTTAACTTCCTCCATCATCCTTGAAAGTTTGTATCATCACGGAATCACCCTATAAGTTCATTTACTGTTATCAATAATTTAATCATCCGCTCACATAGCCAACATAGTAAGTCCTCGTCAGGCAAGTACAGTGCACAACTTTAGGGACTCAGAGTGGGCAAAATCTGAAATAAAGAACAGTCAGCACGAAGCGCAGAGTTTTAACGATCAGTACCCGGGGCCGGTGGCCAACTCTGTCTAGTCTATCCGGGGCTCATAGCGTACTGAATTGAGCAGCTTACCAAATAATGATAATAATGTTGCATATTCGGCCCGAGATGCCGACCCCCGATGTCAATATTTGTCCTTGAGCAAAACAGTTTGACAACCGCGGATCTATAAATCTTCGACACTGTATAATATTTATGGGCTGAATTCAGCCACATAATTGATGTGTGATTTTGTAAACTCTGTGGTCAAATAATAAGCTGCAAAAATTAAATAATCAGCAAATTTGATATGGTGGAAGACGAATTAATTGCATTGCCCTAGACTCAAAGCTAGACAAGGTTTATTTGTGGTGACGTGACCTATTTCACGTGGCATGTGAAACTAGACTACTGCTCTACATTATTCGCTCTGTCTGTGGAAAGCACTGAGATGCGGAAGGCGAGATATTGTTAATTTTTGTGACTCTGTTTATGCGTTTTGTTGCATAGCGATGACATTTGTTTGTGTACGGGAAATGGAGACCTCTCCTCGACGGCCATAAAAGATGCAAGAAGCAGATTGGGTGGTCATCAGGCAGTAGTGAATATAGTTATCCCGTAGCTTCACTGAGCTCCAATGAATAAATACAAATGCAGTATGGAAACCCTCAATTATAAAACCATTGCCGAGCAACGATATAAGTTAACTGTTTCCTGCGTAATCACACATACTGCAGTCAATGCTGATTATACGGAGCACGCTCTGACGTGATGAAAGAACACACGTGATAATGTGCTTATCGTCATTATAGTGTGTTAATGAATTTGAACTTGGTCAAAGCCATGTTCATATTAACGTTAAATCTTCATTTTCCCTTATTTTTTCCACTTTGCGCTAGTGATTATGTACATCACAGCTGCTGCCTCCATGTGAACTCAGGTCCCAAATTGACTGTCCTGCGTTAAACCGTTTTCGTTTTCAAGTCGTGTGTTTCGACATGGGTGAGAAAATATTACGAAAACTTTTCTGCAGGAACTCAGGTGGTGTGTTACAAAGATGGAGTAGGTCTAGCTACTTCCACGAACCAGCTTTTGCAAACATTAAGCTCGCTAAGCGTGAAAGATTGCTGGCCATAAAGCTTATCTGCTTCTTCCATTACATACAACGAACTGTAAAACCCGAAGTAGCGAAAAATAGGCTTCTTTAACACGAACTTATAATAAATATCTTCACGCGGGATGTTAATAAAGTTATCAGAAGCAGAAGAAGGTGCAAAAAACAATATGCAAGTGTACCAAAAACTGTATCTCACATAAACGCAGAAATAATATACGTTCAGTAGAAAGTTTTAGTGCTGAATACATGTTAAATCAAGTTTTTGGTTATCAAAATAATATTAAATACAATACCGAAAACATTTTAAGAGTTTATAGCTGTGAATCGTTGGAAATAATACAGTTTCTCATCCCAAGACACATACCTTCTAATGCAGACGTTTAAGTTCACCAGAATTCCCAGTTCTGATAAAAGTAAATAAATCGGTAATGATTATATAGATGTTTTATGTCAATGCAAACAGGGGGATGACATCGAAAACTAAATCTGCCACAGAAAATTAGAATTTGGTACCAGAAATAATGGAGAAAACGCGACTCTAAGAAAGAAATAGATTCTGTACATCCGAATCAAAAACAGAAAAACAATTTTCAGAGTTTATTTCTTCTCACCAAAGAAGAAATACACGACATTCGCTACTCTTAACCACACTAAATACTCAAGTAGCTACATGCAACCGATATTTAGAATAAAGCTGAGTCATGTTTATAAACATTAAAACTTGTTAGTTACATCTAATGATTCAAATTGTTTAAGCGTTTAGGAAAAGTGATGAGCTCTAATAGGACATGGTACAATAGAAAGAGCACGTAAAACACATGACAAAATATGAATTACACTTTGCTACGCACTTAATAACGATTTTTAATGTAGCCTACATATACGTATATGTGGAAGATTAAAACCTTAAACACGAAAAACAACTATGTAACTAAAGTTGAATTACAAATAAATACCTTACGAAAATTAAACTATTGGTGCTCCTACATAGCTGTACAAAATATTTTGTAACACTGTCGGCCCTTATTGGGCAAATTAAATCAAGAACTTTTTTCCAATAGCAATAGTGAACGACTCTTATAGTCAGGAGTTCCAACCTACAAACGAGTAGACAATTGAATAGTAACGACTCGGAAAGTTACTCTGATTAGTATTATGGAATACATTGCCAAAAACGCGTCATTGGTTAATTGCTCACTGATGCTTTATTGTGTGCTCAGTTTCCACCCAGATAAAATAACTAAATACTGAAACGATTGGATAGAAACAGAAAACACACACCTGGAACTTTCTTTGCTCAGTACAGTCCTTGCCAAATGTTTGTAAAGAGCTGTGCATACAGGAGAAGTAATACTATCCAGCAATCAAAACTTATGAATAGCAGTTCTGATATCCATATCGGCTCCCCAGCCGGAGTATAACATCATCTTGACAGAATATTTCTGCGGTTCACCTGACTGTCATTTTCAGGTGAGTAAAGCAGTCGCACTACCTAGTCGGAACTGAAATCAAACCGAAGCGGCGGCTCCTTTATCCCTTTATACACCGCATGTGGGTCCACCACGAGTGCGCTAACATAATTACATTTATCGTTTTCCATCGTTTTCCATGGATCCCTTACAGATGAGTCTCTGGGATGTGGAAAGAGCAAAAGGTTTTTTTTTCTCTTTTTTCTACTTTTCTTTTTTTTCTCAGATGCATGGATGATGTACAATTCTAAAGCGGACATAGTTATGAGCTATAATCCTTGTGAAGATATTCAGATATGGAGTAGAAGGTGTTGGCCAACAGGAAGTTCTTTAATTCACTCTGAAACCGATCTTTATCACTTACAAGACCTTTGATATGCTCTGCTAAGTTATTGAACACAAGTACCCATGGCTTACAGAACACTCGTTCGACCTATACTTGAGTATCGCTCATCAGTGTGGGATCCGTACCAGGTCGGGTTGACAGAGGAGATAGAGAAGATCCAAAGAAGAGCGGCGCGTTTCTTCACAGGGTTATTTGGTAGGCGTGATAGCGTTACGGGAGATAACTCAAGTGGCAGACTCTGCAAGAGAGGCGCTCTGCATCGCGGTGTAGCTTGCTGTCCAGGTTTCGAGAGGATGCGTTTCTGGATGAGGTATCAAATATATTGCTTCCCCCTAATTATACTTCCCGAGGAGATCACGAATGTAAAATTAGAGAGATTCGAGCGCGCTCGGAGGCTTTCCGGCAGTCGTTCTTCCCGCGAAACATACGCGACTGGAACAGGAAAGGGAGGTAATGACAGTGACACGTAAAGTGCCCTCCACTACACACCGTTGGGAGCCTTGCGGAGTATAAATGTAGATGTAGATGTATGTGACTTCTTTTTGAACTACTGTTAAGCTTTTATAATCTTTATACAGATTGTTGTTGGTTCTGGCATTATAATCCTCCCCCCCCTCCCCCCCCCCCCTATGAACCACGGACCTTGCCGTTGGTGGGGAGGCTTGCCTGCATCAGTAATATAAATATCCGTACCGTAGGTGCAACCATTACGAGGGGGAATCTGTTGAGATCCCAGACGAAGGCGTGGTTCCTGAAGAGGGGCAGCAGCCTTTTCAGTAGTTGCAAGGGCAACAGTCTGGATGCTTGACTGATCTGGCCTTGTAACACTAACCAAAACGGCCTTGCTGTGCTGGTACTGCGAACGGCTGAAATCAAGGGGAAACTAAAGACGTCATTTTTCCCGAAGGCATGCCGCTTTACTGTATGGTTTCAAGATGATGGCGCCCTCTTTGATAAAATATTCCGGAGGTAAAATAATCCCACATTTGGATCTCCGGGCGGGGAATACTCAGGAGGACTTCGCTATCAGGAGGAAGAAAACTGGCGTCCTATGGATCGGAGCATGGAATGTCAGATCCCTTAATCAGGCAGGTCGATTAGAAATTTTAAAAAGGGAAATGGATCGGTTAAAGTTAGATATAGTGGGAATTAGTGAAGTTCGGTTGCAGGAGGAACAACACTACTGGTCAAGTGAATGCAGGGTTATGAATACAAAATCAAGTAGGGGTAATGCAGGAGTAGGTTTGATAACGAATAGGAAAATAGGAGTGCGGGTAAGCTACTACAAACAGCATAGACAACGCATTATTTTGGCCAAGATAGACACCAAGCACAAGTTTATATGCCAACTAGTTCTGCAGATGACGAAGAGTTTGATGAAATGTATGATGAGATAAAATAAATTATTCAGATAGTGAAAGGAGACGAAAATTTAACAGTCATGGGTGATTGGAATTCTGTAGTAGGAAAAGGAAGAGAAGGAAACGTAGTAGGTGAATCTGGAATGGTGATAAGAAGTGAAAGAGGAAACCTCCTGGTAGAAATTCGCACAGAGCATAACTTAATCATAGCTAAAACTTGGTTCAAGAATCATGAAAGAAAGTTGTGTGGGTGTAAGAGGCCTGGAGATACCGTAAGGTTTCAGATAGATTATATAATGGTAAGACAGATTTTTAGGAACTAGATTTTAAATTGTAAGACGTTTCCAGGGACAGATGTGGACTCTGACCACAATCTATTGGTTATGAACTGTAGATTAAAACTGAAGAAACTGCAAAAAAGTAGGAATTTAAGGATATGGGACCTGGATAAACTGACTAAGGTTGTACAGAGTTCCAGGGAGAGCGCAAGGGAACAATTGACAGGAATGGGGGAAAGATATACAGTAGAAGATGAACGTATAGCTTTGAGGGATGAAGTAGTGAAGGCATCAGAGGATAAAGTAGGTAAATAGACGAGGGCTAGTAGAAATCCTTGGGTAACAGAAGATATATTGAATTTAATTGATGAAAGGAGAAAATATAAAAAAGCAGTAAATGGAGCAGGCAAAAAGGAATACAAACGTCTCAAAAAGGTGATCGACAGGAAGAGGACAAATGTAAGGATGTAGAGACATATATCACTAGGGCTAAGATAGATACTGCCTACAGGATAATGAAAGAGACGTTTGGAGGACAGAGAACCACTTGTATGAATATCAAGAGCTCAGACTGTAACCCAGTTCTAAGCAAAGAATGGAAAGCAGAAAGGTGGAAACAGTATATGGAGGGTCTATACAAGGGCGATGTACTTGAGGACAATAATATGTGAATGGAAGAGGCTGTAGATGAAGATGAAATGGGAGATATGATACTGTGTGAAGAGATTGGCAGAGCTTTGAAAGACCTATGTCGGGACAAGGCCCCAGGATTAGACAAAATTCCATGAGAACTACTGACATACTTGGGAGAGCCAGCCCTGACAAACCTCAACTATCTCGTGAGCAAGGTGAAATACCCTCAGACTTCAAGAAGAATATAATAACTCCAATCCCAAAGAAAGCAGGTGTTGACAGATGTGAAATACACCGAACTATGAATTTAAAACGTCACAGCTGCAAAACACTAACGCGAATTCCTTACAGACGGATGGAAAAACTTCCCCTACCTCGGGGAAGATCGGTTTGGATTCCGTAGAAATGTTGGAACACGTGAGGCACCTATCTTAGAAGGTAGGTTAAGGGAAGGCAAACCTACGTTTCTAGCATTTGTAGACTTTAATAAAGCTTTTGACGATGTTGACTGTAATACCCTATTTAAAATTCTGAAGGTGGCAAGGGTAAAATACAGAGAGCGAAAGGCTATTTTTACAGTAATGAGATGGCAGTTATAAGAGTCGAGGAGCATGAAAGGGAAGCAGTGGTTGGGAAGGGAGTGAGGCCGGGTTGTAGCCTATCCCCGGTGTTATTAAATCTGTATATTGAGCAAGCAGTAAAGAAAACAAAAGAAAAATTCGGAGTAGGAATAAACCATGGAGAAGAAACAATAATTTTACGTTTGCCGATGACATTGTAATTCTGTCAGAGACAGCAAAGGACCAGGTAGAGCAGGTGAACGGAATGGACAGTGTCTTGAAAGGAGTATATAAGATGCACATCAACAAAAGGAAAACGAGGATAATGGAATGTAGTCGAATTAAATCGGGTGATGCTGCGGGAATTACATTTGGAAATGAGACGCTTAAAGTAGTAAAGGAGTTTTGCTATTTGGGGAGCAAAATAACTGATGATGGTCGATATAGAGAGGATGTAAAATGTAGACTGCCAATGACAAGAAAAGCGTTTCTGAAGAAGAGAAAATTGTTAACATCCAGTCTAGTTTTAAGTGTCAAGAATTTGTTTCTGAAATTATTTGTATGGAGCGTAGCCATGTATGGATGTGAAACATGGACGATAAATAGTTAAGACAAGAAGAGAATAGAAGCTTTCGAAATGTGGTGTTACAGAGGAATGCTTAAATTAGATGGATAATCACATAACTAATCAGGAGTTATTGAACAGAATTGGGGAGAAGAGAAATTTGGGCATAATTTGACTTGAAGAAGGGATTGGTTGATAGGACATGTTCTGAGGCATTAAGTGATCACCAGTTTAGTATTGGACAGCTGCGTACTGGGTAAAAATCGCAGAGGGAGAGCAAGAGATAAATGCACTAAGTATATTCAGAAGGATGTAGGTTGCAGTAGGCACAGGGAGTTGAAGAAGCTTGCAGAGGATAGAGTAGCATGGAGAGCTGCGTCAAACCAGTCTCTGGACTGAAGACCACCACAACAACATTATAATCATGTTTTGCAGTATTTTGTGTAAAAAGAGACATGTTGGAAATGACAAAGGACATCAATGAGTATATGTACTGAGAAGTAGTAATTAGAATACCGAGTTTCTTAAAGAGGTCTCTGCATGATGATCTAGGACTGACACCAGATATAATTCTGATGACTCGTTTCGGAATTTTGAAAATGTTCTTTTTGTGAGAGGATTTTCCGCAAAAAGATAATTCCATAACTCATTAGTGAATGGAAGTAGGACGAATAAACTAACTTCTTCATTTTTAAATCACTATTTTCTACTATCATGCGTACTGCAAATGTAGCTGAACTAAGTAATTTGATTAACTATAGATTGTGAGTTTTTTAATTCACATTGTGGTCAATTTCTACCCCTAAAAGTATGACACTGTCTACAGTTTAATTTCATTGTTTGAATACATTATACTTATAGGGTCAGGTATTATATGTGAGGTACTAAACTGTGTGTACTGCGGCTTGTCAAAATTCTGTGACAATCCATTTGTTGTGAACCCTCCCATTGATACAAATATTTCATTAGCTGATTGCCCAATGACCCCAAGGGTATTGTTTTTTGTACCAATACTTGTATTATCGGCAGATAATACCAAATTTGAATTTTGCGACACTGCATGTGGAAGGTCATTAATACACTCCTGGAAATTGAAATAAGTACACCGTGAATTCATTGTCCCAGGAAGGGGAATCTATATTGACACATTCGTGGGGTCAGATACATCACATGATCACACTGACAGAACCACAGGCACATAGACACAGGCAACAGAGCATGCACAATGTCGGCACTAGTACAGTGTATATCCACCTTTCGCAGCAATGCAGGCTGCTATTCTCCCATGGAGACGATCATAGAGATGCTGGATGTAGTCCTGTGGAACGGCTTGCCATGCCATTTCCACCTGGCGCCTCAGTTGGACCAGCGTTCGTGCTGGACGTGCAGACCGCGTGAGACGACGCTTCATCCAGTCCCAAACATGCTCAATGGGGGACAGATCCGGAGATCTTGCTGGCCAGGGTAGTTGACTTACACCTTCTAGAACACGTTGGGTGGCACGGGATACATGCGGACGTGCATTGTCCTGTTGGAACAGCAAGTTCCCTTGCCGGTCTAGGAATGGTAGAACGATGGGTTCGATGACGGTTTGGATGTACGGTGCACTATTCAGTGTCCCCTCGACGATCACCAGTGGTGTACGGCCAGTGTAGGAGATCGCTCCCCACACCATGATGCCGGGTGTTGGCCCTGTGTGCCTCGGTCGTATGCAGTCCTGATTGTGGCGCTCACCTGCACGGCGCCAACCACGCATACGACCATCATTGGCACCAAGGCAGAAGCGACTCTCATCGCTGAAGACGACACGTCTCCATTCGTCCCTCCATTCACGCCTGTCGCGACACCACTGGAGGCGGGCTGCACGATGTTGGGGCGTGAGCGGAAGACGGCCTAACGGTGTGCGGGACCGTAGCCCAGCTTCATGGAGACGGTTGCGAATGGTGCTCGCCGATACCCCAGGAGCAACAGTGTCCATAATATGCTGGGAAGTGGCGGTGCGGTCCCCTACGGCACTGCGTAGGATCCTACGGTCTTGGCGTGCATCCGTGCGTCGCTGCGGTCCGGTCCCAGGTCGACGGGCACGTGCACCTTCCGCCGACCACTGGCGACAACATCGATGTACTGTGGAGACCTCACGCCTCACGTGTTGAGCAATTTGGCGGTACGTCCACCCGGCCTCCCGCATGCCCACTATACGCCCTCGCTCAAAGTCCGTCAACTGCACATACGGTTCACGTCCACGCTGTCGCGGCATGCTACCAGTGTTAAAGACTGCGATGGAGCTCCGTATGCCACGGCAAACTGGCTGACACTGACGGCGGCGGTGCACAAATGCTGCGCAGCTAGCGCCATTCGACGGCCAACACCGCGGTTCCTGGTGTGTCCGCTGTGCCGTGCGTGTGATCATTGCTTGTACAGCCCTCTCGCAGTGTCCGGAGCAAGTATGGTGGGTCTGACACACCGGTGTCAATGTGTTCTTTTTTCCATTTCCAGGAGTGTATATGACAGGAACAACAAGGGACCTAAAATAGAGCCCTGGGGCACCCCTTGTCTATTGGTTTCATATTCCTAATGACTATTGTTATGTGGTAAGCCTGATACAGACACACACTGTTTTCTATTAAAAAGATAGGATGAGAACCATGAGCTTGCTACTCCTGTTATCCCATAATATTTTAACTTTTGTATAAGGACATCATGCTTAACACAATCAAAACCTTTACCCAGATCACAGAATATTCCAAGAGGTAGTAACTCTTGATATATTTATTCTAATATACCATCTGTAAAAGTGAATATAGCTTGATCAGTTGACAATTCTTTCCGAAATCCAAACTGATTGCGAATGAGAATATTTTTCTGTACTAAGTGTTTATAAAGTCTATTATACATAACCCTTCCAAATACTTTTGAAAATATTGCCAATAATGAAATGGGACGGAAGTTTCCACTGGTGATTTGTCTCCTTTTTTGTGTAATGGTTTGACAATAGCTTTGCCCTCTAGTGCGAAGCACGACAGAGCACCTATTGTGAAAACTCGAATATCAACCACTGTTAACACCATTTGATGACCAAAACAAAGACCGTTGATTTTTACTGTCAAACAAAACACAGTTCCAAATCTTACTCCAAGGTTACCATTTTCTCTGTTTACAATACTGTAAAATAACCGGTTCTCAAAAGCTTCTTTCACTACACAGCCCCAGTACCCCAAAGCAGGGGCAACCGATTGTGTTTCATCACACAACATTTTATGTCATTCAGTAAGACAATGTTCCGCAACCGCAGATTTTTGTGGCTGAAATAAACGAGTGTGGCGATGCTGCTCCACGTATCTGTCCTAGACCATACGAATCTTTTGTCCAATATAAACTTTCCCACAATGGCACGGAATTTTGTAGGCACCAGGCTTCTTCAAACCCAAATCATCCTTTACTAAGCCAAGCAATCCTCTAGCCTTAGCTCGCCGACGAAATACACGTTTAATACCGAATTCTTTAAAACTCTCCCTGAATCTGAAGATTCGCTTCCCATGAAAGGTAGGGATGCCTACCGATTTGCTTGTACTTTCTGTTGCTTCGCGCATAGATGCTATCTGGAGCACAACGGATCTGATATTACAACCATGCCGCTTGAACACTACCTTTAGGTAACCCAGTTCTTGTGTCAGACTATAAACATATGAGATAGGAAATGCTGTTCTCACCTATTCTGGACAAAGGAATCGTACGATGCAGGGTCGACACATGGAGCACCTTCACTTTCTTTCTAGGGGCATTTGTCCAACTTCAAGCGTGGTCAGCCATGTATCTATTGATTTAGCAGTGTTATTTGCAGAGGGTGGCTGTATGCCATTCCTGCCACCACCCCGAACCCCCTTTGATGGAATTAGTGTACTTCAGCTGTCTGCGTCTAGTGTAAGCTACGGAATAGTGTGAACGCTTTCAAATGTCTGCGAGTAGTGCAACTGAGGCGGAACGTGGGCACCAGCCTGGTATTCACCTAGCGGGATGTGAAAAACCGCCTAAAAACCACATCGAGACTGGCCAGCATACCGGCCTTCGTCGTTAATCCGCCGGGCAGATTCAGTCCGGGGCCAGCTCACTTACCCGAGTCCAGAAAGCAGAGCATTAGCACTCCCGGCTACCCTGATGAGTTAGAGCACCTTCACTACACTTGTTTAATTCAGCCAGAAAAATCTGCAGTTGTGCGACATTATCTTTCTAAAGGACATAAAATGTTGTATGATGAGACTCAAGTGGCTGTCCCTGCATCGCGTTATTGGGACTGCGCAGTGAAAGAAGCTATTGAAATCCGGCTACTTTACAATATTGTAAACAGAGATAAGGGGTATGCTTTAAGTAAGATTTGGAACTCTGTTTCGTTTGACATTAAAAAATAGCGGTCTCTGTTTCTGTCATCAAAAGGTGTCAACAGTGTTTAATATTAGTTTTATCCGTCCTGCGAGTTATCACCATAGGTGCGCTTTGGTGCGTTGCACCAGAGGGCAGTTACATTCTCGCACGCGCGGTGGACCAACAGGCGGTGTATGAAGGAGCCGCCACTGCGTTTCATTTCAGTTTCTGCGAATTAGTGCAACGGCTTACTCACCTGATGATGATGACCGGGTGGACCACCGATATAGTGTGTCAGGATGACGTTATGTTCCGAATGGAGACCCAATATGTATACCATAAATTACTGTGTCGAGAAAGCTTACAGAGCCACAGAGTAACACTTCTGTTACTTGAAGGAAGTCGTCAACAGAAAATACAGTACAATACACGGCGTGAGAGGCACTGTCAGACCAGAATGTCATAAAAATGTCATTATTGTGATGAAAGAATTTTCCAAAAAAAATTTTCTACGTCGGTTGGAAGATTGTGGATTTAGGAAAAGAATTCACGTATGATTTCATTCATATGTACAGTGGCGTGCGAACTGTACGGACGGAAGTAATTTCGCATGATGTGCCACTGACAAGAACCATAGCTCGATGACACTTGGACCACACCTAGGAAAAACTAATCGTACCACAGTATACTACAGGAGCTAAGTGAAAGAAATACGCAATGAGACGAACACAATTGAAAAAATGGCTCTGAGCACTATGGGACTTAACTGCTGTGGTCATCAGTCCCCTAGAACTTAGAACTACTTAAACCTAACTAACCTAAGGACACCACACAAATCCATGCCCGAGGCAGGATTCGAACCTGCGACCGTAGCGGTCGCGCGGTTCCTGACTGTAGCGCCTAGAACCGCTCGGCCACTCTGGCCCGCAACACAATTGACACTTCTATTGGAAGTCTACACTTACACTCAATCTCACGCGATTCATGATGGTCGCTGGAGATTACAAAAGGTCACGGACGGCAAAGCACGCTCTGCAACGGGCTGCCATGTTGATCACGTGGTTAATAAGGCGGTTTATAGGGCGTGCCATTCCTCCACAAACGCGGTTCACAAATGCTCGAAAGTCGTTGATGGATGAAGGCAATCTGAAGTAAGTTTTCCCAAAACATCCCCCGCATTCTCAGTGGATAAAAGGGGAGGCGAGTTAGGAAAACAGCCGAACAGTCCATTCGCTGAATGTCCTCTCTTTCCTAGAGCTTCTTGGATGCGGTCACGCATTGCCACCTATAAAAATTAAATCAGCCCCTATCGCACCTCTCAAAGTACACACGTGGTCGAGGAGTACAAGGTCACAATATGAGGATGGAGTGCAGCGTCACAATAAGGTATGTTTACACCTGTGCGCCTTGCCCAACCCGTCGTGAGATTGTTCTTTCCCCACACACAAGTAGGGGCGCGCGTGTAGGTTGCATGCTTCTTCCACAACACTTGCGTGCCAGTGATCCCATTAACACCTATGTCCACCCTGGGCACTTCTGCTTCCGTATGGGGCGAGGTACAGCCGCACGGAGACCAGACAGAACGCGCACAGATGAATCAGACCTTCGCCTTGAACGGTGAGTGTACCCTGTTCAAACACGTCCTGGTAACATTATACTTTCTCACACTATAACAGTACGACTACCAAAACTATCGTGTTCGCCAATGCTGAACGTGTACTCATATAACAAGACGTGATAACTGTAACACATCCAGGGAAATTGTCTAATATGATCGTGTTCTTATTTACAAGTGACTTATGTGTCACCGCGAAGACGCGCAATTTAGTGATTCATAAGTGATCAGACAACTCGTGAAGTTAAATATTTTAGTACTGAAGAGAGAATGAAAGCTTATATCGGAATAGCACCTTAAGGATGTAGCACAAAAACTGAGAGTTTATCTCCTTAATATAAGAATGAACTCAATGTCGCTGTAACTACAACGAGACAGCATGTTAGCCATTCTGCTTTCACTCAATCGTGTCTTGTTTGAAGCAAGTTCTCGGAAGAGACAGCATCTTACCCATTCTACTTTCACTCAATCGTGTCTTGTTTGAAGCATGTTCTCGGAAGAGACAGCATGTTAGCCATTCTACTTTCACTCAATCGTGTCATGTTTGAAGCATGTTCTCGGAAGAGACAGCATCTTACCCATTCAACTTTCACTCGATCGTGTCTTGTTTGCAGCATGTTCTCGGAAGCTCTGTACGCTCCCTGCGGTGACAAAAACGACCTAGGGTCTCAGTCTACGAAACTTGAACAGACCATTGTTATGTCGCCTGGGAATTCTACAATCCCTACACGTGTTAGGCCTCATAGGGCTGTAGTTAAATAGAAAATAGATACGAGTTTGGATAACACTACATTAACCGTTGTATAGGAAAGTGTGTTTCCTTGTGTAAATCCCATTTTCAGTAGGCCATGTGAATTTAAATGTGACAGCCTTCGATACAGAAATGAACCGTGAAAATTTACTTTATTTACTAGCGATTTATCAAGAACATTAACACACTATGTGAGCGTGGAAGTAGTTGACAAGGAGTAACTGATGGAAACAAATTAAATTTCAACCAATGTAGATTTTATTCATAAAAGCCTTTTCAAAAACAGATTTAAAATTATAAGCAGAAAAGCACCCTCGAAATATCAAGTTACAATTATTCAGAGGCAGATTTTTTTTTCAGCCTTCAGCGTTCGGGCTGAGAAACTTCCGCTCCCTTTCAATACGGCCGTAGTCACGACCGCTCACAACGACCTCTGAAAAACTACCCTGGTGCAAATCTTGCAACACACCAGATTACTTTAAACTAAATTTTTTAACAACTCACACAAACACATTAACTGTGCACCCGGTAAGAGGGATAGAAATCGTACGAACACTCACACTAAGAACTTATTTTCCACCAAAAGTGCAATTTGTTTTTAAAAGGGCTCTTACGGTGGAAGGGTGGCAACTTTATAAAAATGATTATTTAAATAAAACCAATGAAATTCAGACTTACATAAAGTGTAAAAATGCTCTACATTACACATATACCGCCTTGCAAGATGATAGGCAAGATAAAAACATATTTCAGGAATTCGGCCCTTACCTTAATTCTATAAATTCGTTAACACCGAATCCGACAAGCATGACAGTGGCAGATTGACAGGGGGGGGGGGGGGGGGTTACTAAACAACCCGAACCGCAGATTGCTCTAAACCTCCCTAGTTCCACAAGGGAAAAACGGACCACCCAATTCACAATAACCACCTTCCCGCGGGTGGGCAAACGGAGAAGGGTGGTGGAACGACCCCAAAAGAAAGCTGCTGGTAACCTCACCAAGAAAACAAGTAGAATTTAACAAGTAAATGAAACAACATATCTCCAATCACTTAACTTCTAATTAATTGCGGTTTCTGGCGAAGACCTGGCGCAGCACCCCCAACGCTCTCCCGAACAGTCCGCTGCCAGCCGCTTCAACGGACGCAGGAAGGCGCGCCGATCTCCCGTCGCACGGCGTCGCAGCTCGCCCCGGCCAGCCGGATGTCGTGGTTTCGCTCCTGTTGCTCTCTTGTGAACCGCGAAGCCACTACCCCTTCCTACACGGCGCTGCCCACTAGACTCACGTGGGGACCTCACATGCGCCGACGCTCAAGGCGGACGAGTCTTCTCGTGTGTCAGTGCGCGACCAACTAACCGACCAATCCAACCGCCAATGGCCGTTGCCCGAGCAACTCGAGCAGACTGGCGGCCTAACGCGCAGTCTCAGATGCAGGAACTCAGCCCCGACCAGGTGACCACTAGCTGAGTTCTGTTACTGGCGGAGAGCCAAGACTCTCATTTTCTGACTTAAAGTTTGATCCATACGAGAGACATACTCGCACTCCGACGACAGACAGACACTGACTGCCCCACACTGAGCCGGCTGACCATCCGACTAGCCTCGACTGAACGACTCAGACTGACCCACTGTCGAGCTCTGATGAATCCACTAGCCAGAAAAAGTAAAACAAGGAAAAAGAAAGCAACATTCCAATGAATACGTGGAAATCAATGAAAATCAGAACAGAATTAAGATAATTTGTGGCAGAAATAGCATCCACTGAAGTAATTCTCCAACTTTTATAAAGAGGTGTTTGAATCTGTGACGAGTACATCATCATAAAGGGTGAAAAAAAATCCAATTTAGGAAAATTAAACAGCTTTTCAGAATTGTGAATGCAGCGTCAGAAAACCCTGAAAGTGTTCCAATATATCATAAATACGTCATATGTATCAACTATCGAACAGAAAGGCGACTAACGTGGGAGCGAACGAATGCCCGAAATAATCTCGGAGACGCTAGATATAGGCAGTGTACAAAATCCACGAGAATATGACAATAGCGTATTATAGTAACAACGTTTACGTGGGCCTTCCTTAACGATTCATAGTTTTTTACGAGTTTCAAGGAGCTTTCTGCTAATGACAATGTGACTCTTTTCACGTAGCATCACCGTATTGTTTTAAATTTGTTGTAAAAATTATTTCCGTCGATGACGAGGATATACATCGTAAAATACACTGAAGAGCCAAGGAAGCAGGTAAACTTGCCTAATATCGTGTAGGGCTTCCGCGAGCACACAAAAGTGCCACAACACGACGTGGCATGTACTCGACTAATGTATGAAGAGTGCGCTGGAGGGAACTGATACCACGAATCCTGCAGGGCTGTCCATAAATCCATAAGAGTACGAGGGGGTGGAGGTCTCTTCTCAACACTACGCTCCAAGGCATCCCAGAACGCTCAACAATATTCATATCTGGGCAGTTTGAGGGCCAGCGGAGGTGTTTAAACTCAGAAGAGTGTTCCAGGAACCACTGTAGCTATGCTAGAAGTGTGGGGTGTCGCATTGTTCTGCTGGAATTGCCCAAGTACGTCGGAATGCACAGTGGACGTGAACGGATGCATGTGATCAGGCAGGATGCATACGTACGTGTCACCTGTCACAGTGTTATCTAGACGTATCAGGGATCCCGTATCACTCCAACTGCACACGTCCCACCCCATTACAGAGCATCCACCAGCTTGAACATGACATGCAGGGTCCATGAATTCATGAGGTTGTCTTCATACCAGACATGCAGGGTCCATGAATTCATGAGGTTGTCTTCATACCAGTACATGTTCTTCCGCTCGATGCAATTTGAAACGAGAGTCGTGCGAAGAAGCACCAAGTTTCCAGTCGCTAACAGTCCAGTGCTGGTGTTGACGGGCCCAGGCGAGGCGTAAAACTTCGTGTCGTGCAGTTATCAGGGGCACACGAGCGGGCCTTCGGCTCCGAAAGCTCATATCGATGATGTTTCGTTAAATGGTTCGAACGTAGACACTTGTCGATGGTCCGGCATAGACATCTGCAGCAATTTGCGGAAGGGTTGAACTTCTGTCACACTGAACGATTTTCTTCAGTCGCCGTTAGTCCCATTCTTGCAGGATCTTTTTCTGGCCGCAGCGATGTCGGTGATATGATTTTTAACCAGATTCCTGATACTCACGGTACACTTCGTGAAATGGTGGAACGAGAAAATCGACACTTCATCGCTACCTTAGAGATGCTGTGTCCCATCGCTTGAGCGCCGACTATAACCCACGTTCAAACTCTGTTAAATCTTGTTAACGTGCCATTGAAGCAGCAGATCTAAAGGTGCGTTTACACTGCGATTTGTATCGGCACATGTATGAGATACATGTATATGCGACTTTGCGACATGTATCGCGACTTGTATGAGTTGACAAGTATCAACCTCATACATGTATGAGCGTGCGTTTACACTGGTTGATATGTATCACTGTGCGATAGCTTCCGACGACGATTTGGAAGATTTCACATTTTTATGTGCTGATACACTTGCTCTTTTGGAAGATGATAGGAAGAAAAGGCGGAGGAAGCGTAGATGGTGGCACAGAGAGTTTCTCGCGAATTAACGCTAGAGGATGGCGCATATTTTAGAAATTATGTTAGGATGAGTACGGAGGATTTCCGCGGTTTGTTATCACTTGTGGCTCCTCTTGTGTCCAAAACCAACACAAACTTTCGGGAAGCGATTCCACCAGAGGATCAGTTGGCAGTAACACTCCGTTTTTTAGCCACTGGGGATTCCTCGTAAAACGAAGATTTCATGACAAAACATTTGCATTGTCGCGCGATTGCTAATGCCAACGTCTCACACACGATTGTCGGCATCCGTTGTCAACATTATCACGCGAGGCCGCCGGAGTAATAGCAAAACATTGATATACGTGCCATTTGGCACATTATATAATGTATTACATACTCTGATATATATATATATATATATATATATATATATATATATATATATATATATATATATATATATATATAACTTTTACCTTCACTTCTTGGGATAAAACTTGCACAATGGCCTCGCAAACACGAAGAATAATGTTGCATATGGCACTTTTTGATATTCTATGCAGATACATTAACGTCGAAACGACAGTCGGCACCTTCAAAACTCAAACAGCCGCCAGAGAGCCTGGTACTACGCATGCGCTAATCGTCGAAATAAGCGGCAGTCGACAAGACGGCTGGAAATGATAGTACTGCGCATGCGCGAGTTCTTCAAATGTCGCTCATACTTGTCGCGTATACGGCCAAAAAGCGATATACGAAATGTATACGCGACATGTATGAGTTCGAGGGTCCGCATACAACTTCCGTGAATTTTTGTATGAGGTGATGTATCGCGACATGTCAAATTGACATGTTGCTCATACATGTCGCGATACATGTATCCCAGTGTAAACGTACCTTAACAACTGTACTAGACACCTGTTGCCTTATATAGGCGTTTTCGACCGCAGCCCTGTATTCTGCCTGCATTTGAATACGCATGCCTGTACCAGTTTGTTTGGCATTTCAGTGTATTTTATTCATGTGAAATTCTCTTACGTAGAATGTTACTTGCGTGCCAATGGCTACAATGTTAAACTAGTATGGTGACGCTCCACCAGCAGGTGATCAGAGAGGGTACGGGTCTTGGAAGACTTTCCAAACGTCTCAACAAGGCAGGCCAACTGGAGGGAAGGGTGTAACGTACACTTTTGGATGCCAAATGTCCTGGCTCCTATGACGAATTACTTCGTTTTGTCTGATGAAGTGGCAGCGTGTGAGGAAGTCGATGATAATCTGCCCGTCGCTTGGAGCCATCCAACTCAGATATCCCACTTTGTTCGATGCGAGTAAATCATCGATTTCTTCACTGTCACCTGCCTTATGTAGCGACACGCAGGACACAACACAAAGAGCTCGTGAAGTAAAAGTGCATCCAATTGTGCAAACAATTCTCGTGGATTGTTCCATTCACGTTACAGGTGACAGCAAATCTCACAGAGTACAATTCTGCTGAACTGGATGCTCTTTTTATATATTTGAGAATTACTAGGGTGAATTGATTTTTATAGCCTGATTGCATAACACGAACACTGCTTTCTTCGTCATAAATTTCATTAGGGTATAAACTGAAGCAATTAATTAAAATTTGTGCCGAGGCTTACTAGCTAGATGTGTTATCGACTACACCACCCTGTCACTGTGGCTCAAACAGCTACACAGTGTACCCTACTCCGATGCTCTCCCTCACACAAACTTTATTTCACACCTCAGCACATCTTCATTTTCCCCTTCTTAAATTGTTAGTATTGCCGTGGTTCTCTCATACTGAAATAGCGCACTGGTTGTAAGTAACTGTGAAATCCTACCTGTAGCTCAGGCAGGATATCCGATTACGTTGAAAGCTGGTGTACTACACCAATCTTGGAGAACATGTGCAAAACTGACGATTTTCGAAGCGGAAAATGACGGTGGGCTGAGGTGTGAATTGAAGTTAGTGTGGGAGAGGGCATTGCAAGAGGGTACACTGTACAGCTGTTTCAGGCACAGTGTGGTGTAGTGGATAGCACAGCTACCTAGGAAGCAGGAAACCCGCATTCGAGTCCCGGCCACAGCACAAATTTTAATTAATTACTTCAGCTTCTGTTCTTATAGAGGGAAAATCTGAAAGTCTGTACGTCTCCAAGAAAATGTATTTACATCAGACTAATAACCTAAATTCCACATAATAATTGTTGAAATGCAACATAACAGAAACTTTTCTCAACAACAGTAGATGAAATGAAATTATCCCTCCTTCTGATATCGATATTTTTACTTATATTTACTTTATCTCGAGTCTTCCTGTGGTTCAAATCTTCGTTTTCGGTTTCTGTTTTAGACATTATCACTAATTTCATTAAATGTGTTGCAGGTCAGATCCACGTTTATTGAAAGTGACGTAATCGGATTTAACGGGATAGCTTACATGAAGGTTGACACCTTTTTTTTAAAAAAATGCTTTTGAAGTATTTTATGTATTTTAGTTAAAGCAGGACGCCAAATTACC
The DNA here is from genome assembly GCF_023898315.1 of Schistocerca nitens. Classification (NCBI taxonomy): domain Eukaryota; kingdom Metazoa; phylum Arthropoda; class Insecta; order Orthoptera; family Acrididae; genus Schistocerca; species Schistocerca nitens. Next base: position 26,730,826 of record NC_064620.1, on the reverse strand, counting down.
TCGATTCTGGTAACAAATTTTACACAAAAGATGATGTTTTAATTACTATTAATTAATTAACTAAAACATTGATAAAGCTACATGGGAAAGTTACATAACAGGGAAAGGTGTTGTATATTGGTGCACCTTTCAGAAGTCTGATATATTTTTTTATTCCGTTTTCAAGTGATAACATTCACTTTTTATGTGTTGCAGTCTGTTCCTGAAACTCTAAAAATTGCTTTGAAAGTTAAGGATGTTTTTCAAATGTGACAACATATTGCAATATACAACTTAGTCTTGTACCTAGGAAAAAATATTCTGTTGAAAATTAAAAGCGCTGAAAGCGAGAGTATCTTGTCATTTCTGTTTGTAATAGTGTATCTGTTGCATTATTATTCTGCTTCGTGCCAATAATCAGCTAACTGAAATCAAATTAGGCAGAAATATTATCAGAAAGCAATTACAAGTTTAATATGTAAGTTTAATATGTATTCATATAGAGTCTATTCGACATTATAACAAACTTCCATTTCCAAGACAGTTTAAATTATTATGACATTAAAGATATTCAGTTCATTGGAAGTACCCCATGTTCCATAGTAAAAGACCTTCTTCTTTTCCCAGTTACAAGATGGTTCGCTACCAACGAACTATGCCTTAAATGTTCACATGTTAAATGAATGGTTCTAAAAATTTATAGCATTTTACTCATCGTAATACTGTGAGCCTCCAGAATGAACAGTGTGTTCCAAATATGTGTGAAATATTAAAAGACACTTGAATTAGTAGAACACGAAGAATTTACACATGCTGCACAGAACACAACCTCGTGTCTAACAAAAGCAAGAACAGTAGAAATGTCAGAGAAAGCTTAGGGTGGTCTCTAGCGCTCATTCTTTCACGTTACTCTAAAATCAGACACTAGATTGAGGTATCGACGACGGACGATGTGACCGAGCGGTTCTAGGCGCTTCAGTCTGGAACCGCGCGACCGCTACGGTCACAGGTTCGAGTCCGGCCTCGGGCATGGATGTGTGTGATGTCCTTAGATTAGTTAGGTTTAAGTAGTTCTAAGTTCTAGGGGACTGATGACCTCAGATGTTAAGTTCCACAGTGTTCATAGCCATCTGAACAACTAAGTATTGTCAAAAATTAAAGTAAATTATTCATTTGAATGATCCTCAGTTAAGAACAGTCAAATTACGTACAAGATTAAAAATTAAACTTCCAGTATTTGCTGACCTAAGACATACATCTGCTTTCCATACATCCGTTATTCACACATTAGGTAGTTACTTGGCTGTTACAAGCAAGTATTGTCAAAAATTAAAGTATAATAAATTCTCATCAATGTTAATGAAACTCAAGTTTTTCTAATTGCATTTTTGTAATGTGTTTATCTTACATGTTCCACATCCAGGAGTATTCCCGCTTTTGTGGGTCTATGGAATGAATAATTAATCTAATCTAATCTAATGTAAACTCATTATTCTTCTTCTTCTCATTTAATTATCTATTATGGGAAGATCGCCTCATTTCTGTAGATATTTACAGAACTAGTTCCACCAAAATTGCTTCCATCTTTAGAGGTGATTATTAGTCCACAGGTAATTTCGTCACGATGTATAAAATCAACTTATGTGAAAACTGAACACCATGAAAATGGTATGAGTAGACATAAAAACTGTCTGTAACCCATGTCACAATTGAATAAGGTAGAAACTTCCTTAACTCGTTAATGTGAATGTTTGTAGTACTTACTCCAAGAACAGGTAACTGCACATTGTGCCAGTAAACTATTCTCTTTCTGTGTGCAGGACTAAGATCATAGTGAAATTCATATACTTGTGTAACCTTCTCGTTCGCCTTAATACTATGTTACTGACGATAATCAATAGCAGGTTTGGGCAAAGAACCTTTGCTACTTAACTGCTTGTTACGCACCATGAGCTTGATATCTCTCGAAACATTCGCCACGGCCAACACGCCATAAATTTGGACGCCTTACAAAAAATGAATACTGGCCGACAAATTGTATGTTTCATGTAACAGCCTTAAACCTCCACTGTGTACTTGATATTCTGCAAATGTGTAAATATGCTTCTTGTGAGATTATCTCTGGACATTCGCAGACAACCCGAGAGAAAGAGGAAGAAAATGCATCTCTTACAATTTCTGAGTAATCCCTGCTGTACCAAATTCTCTCTCGTCTGTGTAGCTAGCTTCATAAGCTGTCCGTACGTTGTGTAACTGACGGAGATTACGGAAATTAATGTTCTTGCATTAAAGCCTCCGGTCGTCTTGATACATGGTAGCGCAGCGCCTTTTGTTGTATCCCGACATGGCGGTAATGTGGATCCTTTGTCAGCTGACCATCGCGGCAGTAACGCCACTTTTGAATACGAGTCTTCATTATGTGAGGAACCTATTTGCGGGAGATCCTTCAAAGCCGGCAGGATCCGCTGTTGTAAATATTTATAGAGGCTGAAGATTAATGGCGAGAGATCGGAAGTTTTCCAGACCCTCCAACTTAATGAGCAGATTTAATAGCCTCTTGTATTCATTGCAAGGCATGCATCCCCTTTTCATGAAAGATAGTAGCTGAATTTGCATCCTCAGCAACAGACTGTCAGTTTCGCTTCCACAAGTATTGAAGGATCCTACAAGAAACTACACGATAATCATTGCGAAAAACCTGGTACATTCAGATAATTAGACATCCATTCTCTTGCAATTTGTTTTGCTCACGACTAATGGCTAGTCCGTTTAATTCTGTGAAACAATTTACTTCCTTTGTCTGTGTTCTTCGTTTAGATCAGCTAAACAGGTGTTCATTGTTTTGTGACGGCCTTCGTAGCGACAACACTTCGCTGTTGAAACGGCCTACGAAGTCACCGCCACACTTTTAATAGCGGGCCGACCGGTCCGCTGGAACAGTGAACAGAAAGATGAAAACCCAAACACTCGGATTAAATGAAAGTCGGTACTTATCTTTATTAACGACGATACAGAACACAGTGGTGAACATGGTCTGCAGAAATCTGTCTAGTTCGAGTCGGAGCGGCTTGGTCAGCGTCGGCTGACGACAAACAACAACTCTGCTGCGATGAACACACAACTGACTAGCAAGTACACAATTCGGTGGCGAGTCTACAACTGAGCGGCGAATCCAGAACTGTCCTAGCGCTCGCGACTCCAGCGCTTAAGAAGCCAGAAGCCAGCGGTGGCGCGCGCAGACTTGCGGCGATTTCCTGTATCGCTGGCGCTGCTTATGCGGACGGCGTCCGGACTTTGATGCTGCCAACCTTTTTGGCAGCGGGCTCGGTTGGCATTACTGGCTAGGATATAACACATTGATCGCAAATGCACAAATTTAGTAATGTTGTGACCTCTTTCTCTCAGTCAAACGGCGTGGCATTAATGTCTCTACTACGGGAAATTCAAAGCGCCGCATAAGGCGTGCAATCTCTGATCAAGCTAACTTTTCTCAGTAAAATTATACACATTTGCAACACAGTATGTGGATGTTATTTGTATACAAGGTGGTCCATTGATCGTGACCGGGCCAAATATCTCACGAAATAACAGTCAAACGAAAAAACTACAAAGAAGGAAACTTGTCTAGCTGGAAGGGGGAAACCAGATGGCGCTATGGTTGGCCGGCTAGATGGCGCTGCCATAGGTCAAACGGATATCAACTGCTTCTTTTTTAAATAGGAACCCCCATTTCTTATTACATATTCTTGTAGCACGTAAAGAAATATGAAAGTTTTAGTTGGACCATTTTCTTCGCTTTGTGATAGATGGCGCAGTAATAGTCACAAACATATGGCTCACAATTTTAGACGAACAGTTGGTAATAGGTAGACTTTTAAATTAAAATACTGAACGTAGGTTCGTTTGAACATTTTATTTCGGTTGTTCTAATGAGATACATGTACCTTTGTGAACTTATCATTTCTGAGAACGCATGCTGTCACAGCGTGATTACATCTAAATACCACATTAATGCAATAAATGCTCAAAATGATGTCCATCAACCTCAATGCGTTTGGCAATACGTGTTACGACATTGCTCTCAACAGCGAGTAGTTCGCCTTCCGTAATGTTCGCACATGTACTGAAAATGCGCTGACGCATGTTCCCAGACGTCGTCGGTGGATCACGATGACAAATATCCTTCAACTTTCCCCACAGAAAGAAATCCGGGGACGTCAGATCCGTTGAACGTGCGGGCCATGGTATGGTGCTTCGACGACCAATCCACTTGTCATGAAATATGGTATTGAATACCGCTTCAACCGCACGCGAGCTATGTGCCGGACATCCACCATGTTTAAATTGCTATCGATAAAATGGGAGCCAATTATCTATCCTTCCTCCCATAATGCCGCACTATACATTAACCCGCCGAGATCCCTGGTATTCCACTAGTCGCAGCCTTCATGGATTTTCCGTTGCCCAATAGCGCATATTATGCCGGTTTACGTTACCGCTATTCGTGAATGACGCTTCGTCGCTAAATAGAACGCGTGCAAAAAATCTGTCTTCGTCCAGTAATTTCTCTTGTGCTCAGTAGCAGAACTGTACACGACGTTCAAAGTCGTCGCAATGCAATTCCTGGTGCATAGACTATGGTACGGGTGCAATCGATGTTGATGTAGCATTCTCAACACCGATGTTTTTGAGATTCCCGATCTCGCGCAATTTGTCCGCTACTGATGTGCGGAATAGCCGCGACAGCAGCTAAAACACCTACTTGGGCATCATCATTTGTTGCAGGTCGTAGTTGACGTTTCACACGTGGCTGAACACTTCCTGTTTCCTTAAATAACGTAACTATCCGGCGAACGGTCCGGACACTTGGATGATGTCGTGCAGGATACCGAACAGCATACATAGCACACGGCCGTTGGGCATTTTGATCACAATAGTCGTAGATCAACACGATGTCAACCTTTTCCGTAATTGGTAAACTGTCCATTTTAACACGGGTAATGTATCACGAAACAAATACCGTATGCATTGGCGGATTATTACGTGATACCACGTACTTATACGTTTGTGACTATTACAGCGCCATCTAGGCCTATCACAAAGCGAAAAAGTGGTCCAACTAAAACATTCATGTTTCGTTACGTACTACACGAATATGTAATAACAAATGGGGATTCCTATTTTAAAAAACGCAGTTGATATCCGTTCAACCTTTGGCAGTCTCATCTAGTGGGCCAACCGTAGCGCCATCTGGTTTCCCCCTTCATGCTAGAGGAATTTCGTTCTTTGTAGTTTTTTCGTTTGATGCTTATTTCGTGAGATATTTGGCCCGGTCACTATCAATGGACCACCCTGAATACATATTTTAGGGGGAGACAGGGGTGTTCTCATCAATGTACTGGGTGGTTTTAAAAGACCAACAACGAATTCGTCTCGTGTGCTTTCATCTAAAAGTGGCACTTTCACCCCATGTTCTCAATTACGAGGGGAAATTAATAAGTAATGCAACACATTTTTTTCTGGGAGCAAGTTTGGCTTTATTCAGGACTCCAATACACCACATTGTTACCCACTCTTTTGGTTATGTAACTCTATGTTTCAACATGATCTCCGTTCAATGCGACGGCCTTACGCCACTTTACTGAAAGACCAGTATGTCCACGTTGTACAACTCTATTTGTCGATGTCGGAGCCAACTTCTTGCTGCATCAATAACCTCACCATCAGTCAAGAACCGCTTCTCCCGTAGTGCATGTTTCATTGAGCCAAACTGATGTGAGTCGAAAGGTGCGAGATCCAGGCTGTAAGGTAGATGTTGAGCAGTCCAATGAAGTATTGTGAGCTCATCTCGAGTGTGCAGGTTTGTTACAGACCATTTGTTGTCATAGAGAAGGAAAAGTTCGTTTGAATTTTCGTGGCGACTAACACATTAACGTTGTATCTTTAACTTCCTGAGGGTAGCACGATACACTTCCGCGTTGATCGTTGCATCGTTAGAGAGAATATGAAATACAAGAACCCCTTCATAGTTCCAGTCCAATTGTGAAGCGAGGTGTTTGATTGTGATCCGTCGATCAACTGGAATGAGAGTGTCTCCACGTTCAAACATCGCAGGTGTCGCAGCTGTGTGTTGCCAGCTGGCACTCGGGAGACAGGACGGGTTTGCAGATATTGTTGCGATGATGGCAGACGCCGCAGCCAAAGACTCACCGTGCTTTTGTTCACTGTCAGGTCTCTGTACACTGTCTGCAAGCGCCTGTCTGCTATGATCTGGTTTCAAGCCAAAAAAAAAAGGTCAATGAGAGCTCTCTGCTTGGAACACACCTTCGTTACATAGGCCATTTTGAGAGGGTACGTATAGCACCGCCACGTATCGGGAGGTCATGGAACTTATTGGGCTGAAGCAGGAATTTTGCACGATGTCGCACAACGAAGTGCACATTTTCAAACCAAAATTGACCGTGAAAATATGCGTTGCAGTACCTACTGAACGCCTCTCGAATTTTCATCCGAAGTAATAGATTTGGAACACATCAAGTAGTCACAGTGAATCTCGGATTACTTAATAGAGCCACGAGTTCCACAGTATTAAATCACAACTGGTCACAACATTTTGGAGCCCCCCCCCTTCCATCCTGTTTTCTCCCCGCCAAACCTCTTCCTACCTCCCTCCTCCCCCTCCCACCACCCGCGGAGTCCTTTTGTATTCCCCTCCTCTGCCTTCCCCACTCCCTGTCGTGTCTGCCCAGCACACCCCACCCCTCTTATGGGTCCTCATCCTCCATCAGCTCCTTTCCCGCCCCCTCCCCTACGCTTTTCCTCTCCTTCCCCCCTTTTTTATTTTCCTATCATCTGTCTAGTTTCCCCACACCTGCTCTCGGCTGTGGTATGTCATATTTGCCAACTTTTTAGTGCAGTGTTCCAGTGAATGTTCAGTGTTGCTCGTCTTTCTAGTGTTGCGAACAGAAACCATGCTGTCTCTGGGTGTGAATTTTATGTCTTTTGCGAACAGAAACCAGACTGTCGCCGTGTTTTTTAATTGCCTGTCTATTATTTTACCTGTCTGCTTCGTATGTATTTTATTAGCATCATCATCCCTTTGTTCTATGTATTAAGTTCCACGATTTTTTCGCCATGTTATTGTTTAAGTCTCCGATTTTATTGCCTGTTTTTATAATTTATTGTCTTCATCTTTTTAACAAAGTCTGTAGGCTGAAGAGCGGCATACTAAGCTGCTGCCAGCCCGCCCCCTTCGGGGGAATTGAAATTCAATAAAGGAAAAAAAAACATATTGGAGAGTACTTAAATATTCAGTTTTCCGAGGTCAATAGTGTCTGAAGCGGAGTAGTTCCCTTCTGATTGCACACACTTTTTTCAGCGCTTCTGCCATTGATGGTAACATTTCTGGAACTCATCTCCTGTAATATCCTCGAAAACCCTCGTCACAGCTTTTTGGACATCTTGTATTGTTTGAAAATGGTGTCCCTTGACCACCGTTTTGGTTCTTGGAAATAGAAAAAGTCGCACAGAGCGATATCTGGTGAATAAGGTGGCTGTGGTAGTACTGAAATTTCTTTTGAGGTTAAAAATTGCTGTACTGCAGAGCAGTATGGGATGACGCATTATCGTGTGGCAGAATCCAGTTATCAGCAATGTTGGCCCAGACACGAAGAACTCTTTTAGGAAATCTTTCTAAAATTTCTTTGTAGTAATATTGGTTAACTGTATGTCTAGGAGGCACCCACTCTTTATTTACAAATCCCTTGGAATCAAAGAAGGACACAAGTATGCATTGTCGTCCACTGTGGTCTTTATTTTCAACACTCGTCTGTCTTCACTAAACATTTTATGCCTACGAAAAACTTGAGCTATTGACATAACCACGTTTCCAAAGGCCTTTTGAAGCTTACCGTAAGTTGTCATCGCGTTTTCACCCAATTTGACGCAAAAAGAAATGGCTTACCGTTGCGCAATATTTTGCGGTTCCATTTCCGTGACGAGAGACACAAACATGTGTTAACCTATTATAGCACCACTCACGACTGAGCTGTTGCATCGATGTGCCACTTGGACTAGAAGCTTATAGACCAAGGTCAAAGATATTTTGCCTACGTAAGCCTGCAGGGTTGCCACATCTTGCAAAGAAAATCAGTCCCATTACTTTATTGTCGCACCTCGTAACACAGAGCTATGGGTCCTGCGTGTCAACAGTGTTTTGACGAGGCAGTTATTGTCTATGTGGTGTCACCGCTAGACACCACACTTGCTAGGTGGTAGCTTTAAATCGGCCGCGGTCCATTAGTACATGTCGGACCCGCGTGTCGCCACTGTGTGATCGCAGACCGAGCGCCACCACACGGCAGGTCTAGAGAGACGTACGAGCACTCGCCCCAGTTGTACGGACGACATTGCTAGCGACTACACGTACGAAGCCTTCCTCTCATTTGCCGAGAGACAGTTAGAATAGCCTTCAGCTAAGTCCATGGCTACGACCTAGCAAGGCGCCATTAACCATATCTGGAGAGAGTCTCACTTGTATTATCAAGAGAAATGTACCACAAAGAATTAAAGTTAAGTATACGAGAAGCTCCGTTCTTTTCTTTGTAGCATTCATAGAGTATCCTGTTTCAGACTTAACGCAAGACGGCTTGAGTTGACGCGTGCCCTTTCGGCTACTTCAGTGTGGCGTAGCTAGCTTGTTACGCCACAACAGTCTAGAACAAGGATGTGCAACCTTTTAGCTTACCTTGGCCACTTTGGATTAAGAAAAGTATTTTTGAACTGCACATAATGTACTTAACAATAACTGCAGGGAAACATACGGTATGAACCAAAACCAACAGCACAGTTTGGTGGAATTTCAAATAGAAAATATCCAGATTATCACAACTCTACGTAATAGGAATTTTATGTATTACTTTATTTATTTTACCTATCGTATGATAGATGCTCACATCTCGGGCTACATTCAAAAATGGTTCAAACGGCTCAGAGCACTATGGGACTTAACTTCTGGGGTCATCAGTTCCCTAGAGCTTAGAACTACTTAAAGCTAACTAACCTAAGGACATCACAGACACCCATGCCCGATGCAGGATTCGAACCTGCGACCATAGCGGTCGCGCGGTTCCAGACTGAAGCGCCTAGAACCGCTCGGCCACTAAAGGCCGGTTCGGGTCACATTGGTACTGGCTTCGTGCAACATGTACTCAGCGGGTTGGACACCTCTAGACTCTAGACTACGTTTATATGTCGCAGATAGGCGATGTTGTCCGGCTGCAGGAAGTAATAACGTGTGTATGGACATTCCTGCAGATCATCTGTATTCCTTCATACAAGATACCATGTTGCAGCAGGACAACGAGTCGTAACACCGCTCATCGTTGCACGAGTGGATGGGCAAATTTCTGTTAGGTACTTTACGTATGTAGATTGTGGACAGTTGGGAACGTGGGTCTCATGGGAGGCGTGCAAGGGATAAGTCCCTGCAGTCGCGCTATTCATCTGTGTCCTCGGTGCCTCAGATGGATAGAGCATCTCCAATGTAAGCAGGAGATCTCGGGTTCGAGTCCCGGTCGGGGCATGCATTTTCAGCTGTCCCCATCGAGGCATTTCAACAACACCTGTCGGCAGCTGAGGGTTTCTATCAATGATCATTTATTCAAGAGAAGCGGCACGGTCATCAATGGCATCTGTTCGTTCGAGAACAGTTACTATCTTCATATATGTTGCACGTAAGTTGCATAATGAACCCTGCACTAAATTCACGACCACGACGTGACCTCTCAGATCACCTGATTTTTAATCCATTCAACCTCCAGTGGGGTGTTGCCGATAACCAATACGCTACAACAGTACTTATGGGTATCACCCGAAGAAATATTCATCAGTAGCTCTCCAGAACATTTACGTCATCTCTTTCAGTACATGGGTCGAAGCATTACTACTGTGAAAAGGACTCATGGACGAGAGATTTACGAGGGCGGTTCAGAAAGTAACCTCCGATTGGTCACAGTGCGGGTTGTGGGGGGAATAGCGACGCCATCTGTGCGTTCACGCACTCAACAGGTCAGTCGGCATCAAGACGTGGTCGAGTGAACGTCGTACCTGCGCTAGTTTAGTTTTTGTGGCAGTTTGAAATGTGTGCTGCAATAGAAAATCCCACCAAATGTAAAGTGCGTGCTGTCATAAGGTTTTTTACAGCCAAAGGATATTCTGCAGCAGCTATTCATCGTGAGCTTTGTGCCGTGTACGGACCAAGAGTTATGAGTGAAGGAGTTGTCCGTGAATGTGTACGTTTATTTAAAAGTGGACGAGAAAACGTTCATGATGAAGAGAGGAGTGGTAGACCATCATTGGTGACTGACGAACTCGTTCAGACAGTTGATGCAAAAGTTCGTGAAAATCGACGTTTCTCAATGTCGGAGTTGTCTACTGGTTTTCCGCAGATTTCTAAGACTCTCTTGTACGAGATAGTGACAGCAAGATTGGGTTACCGTAAGTTCTGTGTACGATGGGTGCCCAAAATTCTTACCGACCACCACAAAACTCAAAGAATGGCCTCTGCATTAGACTTTCTGTCACGTTATGAGGACGAAGGAGAACCATTGTTAAACAGAATCGTGACCGGTGACGAAACCTGGATTAAGTACGTGAACCCTGAGACAAAAGAACAATCAAAGATGTGGGCACATTCAAATTCGCCTACCAAACCAAGAAAAGCCTCGCAAGATTTTTCTGCCAGAAAACTGATGGCAACGGTGTTTTGGGATGCCAAAGGGCTGTTGCTGGTTGAATTCATGGAACGTGGTACGACCATTAATCAAGACGTGTACTGTGAAACAATAAAAAAGTTACGACGGGCTATACAGAACAAACGCCGTGGTATGCTGACTTCCGGTATCGTTTTTTTGCACGATAACGCCCGTCCTCACTCTGCTCGCAGAACAACGGCCCTTCTTGAGTCCTTCAAGTGGGACGTTATCAACCATCCACCTTACAGCCCAGACCTGGCGCCAAGTGATTATCACCTCTTCATGCATTTGAAGAAATGGCTCGGGTCACAGCGGTTTGATGACGACGAAGAGCTCAAAGATGCGGTCACAGGCTGGCTCCAGGCACAAGCGGGTGATTTTTATGCAGAAGGTATTTCAAAGCTTGTGAAGAGATACGATAAGTGCCTCAATCGCTATGGAGACTATGTAGAAAAATAGTGCAAAGATGTAGTTGTAAGATGTATATATTAAAATATTTTTATTTAACTTGGTGTATTTTTTTAAATCAACCGGAGGTTACTTTCTGAACGGCCCTCGTACTATTAATATCGCATACAGCGCCTTAACACGACTGTAGGTGTTATTACCAACATTAGAATACTAACGTATACTGGAAGGCTAGTCTGATGAACTGCACTGACAGTGGCCGTAAGGAACAATGCTGGTGGAGCTCCGGCGTATCTTCCAGAGCTAGTCACTAGCGGGGCACGCGCCGGAATTGGAAGTCTGACGCGCTAAGGTTGGAGGGAGCCCCCGAGCACTTTGTGACGCCACCGGAGGCGGCGAGGGGTTTTCCTCAGGCGCTGAAAGGTTTCCAGACCCACAGGGACGCCCCTTAAGAGATTCGCCGGCGGTTTGGCTTTCCGGGAAACCAAAGTCAAACGCTCCTCCTCTCCCAGCCTAACAAGGACGGCGGTGGCCGCTGCTAGGTCGAAAAAAGGGCAGTCGGCGCAAGAAGCAGGCAGCACCGCGTGCTTGATTACGTTCCTGAAGAGCAGAAATAACTGTAGAGGCTCACCCGTTTAAGAAACTCCTGCGATGCCACTGTCCACTTGGTGCGTATTGTAAAAAGGCCTTTTACCTAAATTATTTTCTATTAACCAATAGCCGGCCGGAGTGGCCGTGCGGTTCTAGGCGCTCCAGTCTGGAACCGAGCGACCGCTACGGTCGCAGGTTCGAATGCTGCCTCGGGCATGGATGTGTGTGATGTCCTTAGCTTAGTTAGATTTAAGTAGTTCTAAGTTCTAGGCGACTGATGACCTCAGAAGTTAAGTCGCATAGTGCTCAGAGCCAAATTAACCAATATTGAGAGTAGGTTAGTTGGACACACAGCATCATGTCACAACAAAATTTGGAAGTACAAGAAAAACGAATAGTGCACCTACACGTGTATATTTCCAAAACGAAATAATTTAATGCAATACAATACCATAGCTAACAAGAAAAGGGAAGCAGGGAAGCATCAGGGATGGAACGAGGTAACGAAATTAAATTTAGTCTTATTTCAGCGACTAGAAAATCGAGTCAAATTTTGCAAAGAGCGTGACAGTAATAGCAAAGTCTCTAATATGACATATCCTCCGGCAGTTGGTCTATAAGGATCGACTGTTACGTATGGGAAAAGTGTCAAAAAGCCGTTGTATATTCTCCTCAGGCAGGCTGGTGCAGAAGTGTTGAAACTGATCCTTGATATTCTGGGTACCGAAACTGGGATGGAGTTGACATCCGAGTTTCACATGTTCACATGTTCGATTCCGGGCAGATCTGAGGCTCTTATTGGCCACAGTAGCACCTTAACATCAAGTAGATGGTTCATAGAGACACTTGCCATCTGTGGACGAGTTTTGCCCTGTAGAAAAATGATAACACGATACAGTCGCACGATCCTTAACACGTGAGAACGAGGATGTCGATGACGTACTGCTGTGCCGTGAGAGCTCCATGAGTCGCTATTAGACGTGACCTGTAGCCATACCCGGTGGATTGCAGACCTTGACGCCAGAGATAACACAGACGTGGCTATTCAAAACGTTACAAGAATGAGACCTCTCCGCACGTCTACACCATAATCCTCGACGACAGTCGTTCGGAGTAACGTGTAAGGAGATTCATCGCTAAACACAATACGATTAATCAGTATGTTGCACTACAGTCAACATTGTTAATAACTTGTCCTGATTAATTCTGCGTAGTGTCAAGCGTATGTTCATTACTATGTGATGTCTTTGATCTACTGTAAATAAGTGGAAAAGTAGTATGACATGTTTACTCTTTGCAGGTTAAGTTCTTTGCATTTTGTGGAGGGAAGTGGTATTTAATTATGTTTATTTGTGTTGACTTGTTGTTGTTGTTGTTGTTGTGGTCTTCAGTATGATGCAGCTCTCCATGCTACTCTATCCTCTGCAAGATTCTTCATCTCCCCGTACCTACTGCAACCTACATCCTTCTGAATCTGCTTAGTGTATTCATCTCTAGGTCCCCCTCAACGATTTTTACCCTCCACGCTGCCCTCTAATACTGAATTGGTGATCCCTTGATGCCTCAGAACATGACCTACCAAACGAGTCCTTCTTCTTGTTCAGTTGTGCCACAAACTCCTCTTCTCCCCAATTCTATTCAATACCTCCTCATTAGTTACGTGATCTATCCATGTAGTCTTCAGCATTCGTCTGTAGCACCGCATTTCGAAAGCTTCTATTCTCTTCTTGCCCAAACTACTTATCGTCCATGTTTCACTTCCATACATGGCTACACTCCATACAAATACTTTCAGAAACGACTTCCTGACACATAAATCTGTACTCGATGTAAATAAATTTCTCTTCTTCAGAAACGCTTTCCTCGCGATTGCCCGTCTACATTTTATATCCTCTCTACTTCGACCATCATCAGTTATCTTGCTCCCCAAATAGCAAATCTTCTTTACTACATTAAGTGTCCCATTTCCTAATCTAATTCGCTCAGCATCAGTCGACTTAATTCGACTACATTCCATTATTCTCGTTTTGATTTTGTAGACGTTCATCTTTCATCGTCCTTTCTAGACACTGTCCATTCCGGTCAACTGCTCCTGCAAGTCCTTTGCTGTCTCTGACAGAATTACAACGTAATCGGCAAACCTCAAAGTTTTTCTTTCTTCCTCATGGCTTTTAATACCTACTCCGAATTTTTCTTTTGTTTCCATTACTGCTTGCTCAATATACAGATTGAATAACATCGGGGAGAGGCTACAACCCTGTCCCACTCCCTTCCCAACCACTGCTTCCTTTTCATGCCCCTCGACTCTTGTTGACTTCTTAATATGTTTAAATAATTAGATTTTTTAAAATATGTTTGCTGGCAACTATGTGATAACTGGTTCATACATAGGGACTTTGCATTGTATAAAGGTAAACCTTAGCGTAATTCCCCGCTGCAAACGGAGTGAGTTGGCGCGCTAGGAAAAGGTGGATGTGGCGCTCAGTCTGGGTGGCAAGTGAGAGACCACAGTAGTCAGTCGGCGGTAAGTAACTGACGGGTAAACGGCGCAGGTGCCGAGTGAGGCTTACAAGTGGAATGGAATGGGCTCGGATTTAAAATGTGGCTGTGAAATGGTGTTCTCGATTTGGGAAAATCTCTAAAAATTATAATAACGACGCTAAGAAGAAATAAATAGAGCTAATTACTGCCAATGGAAAGAAAACCAAGCCGCCACATGCTGGCCACCACGATTGCACATCCACTTTGTCACACATACGAAAGGTCAGAAATGTATTACTGTATGAACCGGTAATGTTGTGTTTGGTTCTGTGAAAATATAATTCTAATGTTCAAAATGTGTTTGAACAATGTGTCCATCCTATGCACTTATCCAAGTAGGATCTTCTCCTTTAAGTGATGAAATCCGAGAGTGTCCTTTGCATAAAAAGCATGAACAGATTTACCGTGCATTTTATTGATGTTTGGAAAAGTCATGGCAGTACTATTAATGTGCAGGGTGAAATTTACTTGTTTCTCATTTATATAAAAGAGACTATTTATGTTTGAGTATTTTGAAACTTAACTAGAAAATTAACTTTAATATCAGTTTACGAAAGAGTACCACTTGGGCCAGCCGCGGTGGTCTCGCGGTTCTAGGCGCGCAGTCCGGAACCGTGCGACTGCTGCGGTCGCAGGTTCGAATCCTGCCTCGGGCATGGATGTGTGTGATGTCCTTAGGTTAGTTAGGTTTAAGTAGTTCTAAGTTCTAGGGGACTTATGACCACGGATGTTGAGTCCCATAGTGCTCAGAGGAAAAAAAAAAAAAAGTACCACTTGGAAAAAGAAAGTGTTCTAATGTTTGTTGCTTTAGAGATGATTTCAAAACTACTTGCTTCATGAGAGGTTCAAATGGTTCAAATGGCTCTGAGCACTACGGGACTTAACATCTGTGGTCATTAGTCCCCTAGAACTTAGAACTACTTAAACCTAACTAGCCTAAGGACATCACACACATCCATGCCCACGGCAGGATTCGAACCTGCGACCGGAGCGGTCACGCGGTTCGGGACTGAAGCGCCTAGAACCGCACGGCCACATCGGCCGGCTCATGAGAGGTATCATAACACTTTGTCTTGAGGTTTTTTGAACTAAAATGTTACTGGAGATTATCTCTGATTTGTAGAGGTTATTGTCGGGGTACAGACTGTTAAATTAGTACAAAATTAATGATCTCAGATGAAAGGGTAACCCAATTCTAGCTCTAAGCTACATAATTCTGGAAGTGTGTATAGTTTTGTTGCTACAATGAAGGGTATAGTTTGTGGAACCATATTGCTATTCCGTCATAACAAAGAGGATAAATCAGATTAGTAGGTTTCAAGCTAGTGATTCTTGAAGTGATTACTGAGAAGAAAAGGTAGAAGGTTTGTATACTGTGCCTCCTTATTGCTTTTGCATAGTAAATGTGTGTATTAACTGTACTTGACTATTATGATGTGCTATCTTGTCTTGTGTGGGTTGTGAAGAGCAAGATTATTCTGTATTAGTTAAAGGCAAAACTAATGATTAAAGTAAACCAGAAAAAGGGCTCATTTGCAAATCTTGTGACTGCTTAACAGCTAAAGTTACAACTGCTGCTGACCACTGTGTAATTTGTCTATTTGGGTGTGTTCATTGCACTTCACAGAAAGTATTTAATGAAAGTTCGTGTTGAATTAGTAAAAATAGGTTCTTTATAAATCATGCTTCTACATTATTTTGCCTAATTAGGCTGGCGACAGTATAAGTATTTCAATGAACTGTAATAAGTTACTGTTACTTTTTACAAAATTATTTTCTTTCTGCTTACTACCTACAGCTGTTCTTAAGAAATTAAAGCTCGATACCAATTTTCCGTTAGGCACACTTGCTCAAATTTCTCCTCTCACGAGGGGATCTTCAGGGAGGTGCATCGAGTTATGAGCTCCCACCGCACCTGCTTATAGTGTGGGTAGGCACCGACCACACCCTAAAATTGTAGGTGCCAATGTGGCCTCGTTTTTGAAATACTGCCTGTTAAAGTTTGGGCAGCTCTATATATACAGAAAAGTTTCACTGCTGTGGCAAGTGAGCGAGTAGCCGAGTGGCAAGCGAGCGAGACTCCCGCCCAGGCGACCCTTGTTCGAGACCCGTCTATGCTGCTTTTGTTTTCGCGGCGCTAGATCCAAGGCAGAAAGAATTTTTCCATAACGTCAGTGCAGTTGCATTTCCTGCGGACTCGAGAAAATACAGATGAGATTGCGTGCATTCGTACAATGTTATTGGTGTCGAATGTAAAAATGTTTTGATTGTTTTTATAAGTAGTGTCATAAGTCGGAATGCACTCGTCAAAATATAGGAAATATCGATTAACTTTTCATTAAATGAAGCATATTTTTAATCCCTCATTCGTTGTTTTTTTTATATTCCCTACCTCAACTGAACAAAATTAAAAATACAATGAAAAAAACTGAACAATAATAAAATATTTCAAGAAAGTACATTACGGTTAATTTCCTCTGAAAATAAAAAAACACAAAATATTGAAACAAAATGTGACATTCAATTTGTAATTTTGATTTATGGAGGCTTCTTTTTCTTTTTAATCAATACCTTGCGGAATGTTCATGATAAATTATAAATTAAAACAGGCATTTGAAAAAAGGAGGAAACAAATGTAGCATAGACGAGTGTCGAACCAGGTTCGCCTGGACGGGAGTCGAGCTCGCTTGCAACATTCTTCTTTTTTTTCTTCATTTTCTTCGTTGTATTTGATCGAAGCGTACGTCACATGACATCCATTGAAGTTCCTTGTTGATCTTTTCACTCAATTTTTTTATTACAGAGACACGCCAGGTCTCTGAACGAACATGCTGAGCTACCGTGCCGGCTACAACTCGGCTACTCGCTCACTTGCCACAGTAGTGAAACTTCACTATATATAAAGAGCAGCCAAAACTTTAACAGGCAATATTTTAAAAAAATGGACAGTGTCTTGAAAGGAGGATATAAGACGAACATCAACAAAAGCAAAACAAGAATAATGGAATGTAGTCGAATTAAGTCGGGTGATGCTGAGGGAATTAGATTAGGAAATAAGACACTTAAAGTAGTAAAGGAGTTTTGCTATTTGGGGAGCAAAATAACTGATGATGGTCGAAGTAAAGAGGATATAAAATGTAGACTGGCAATGACAAGGAAAGCGTTTCTGAAGAAGAGAAATTTGTTAACATCGAATATAGATTTAAGTGTCAGGAAGTCGTTTCTGAAAGTATTTGTATGGAGTGTAGCCATGTATGGAAGTGAAACATGGACAATAAATAGTTTGGACAAGAAGAGAATAGAAGCTTTCGAAATGTGGTGCTACAGAAGAATGCTGAAGATTAGGTGGGTGGATCACGTAACTAATGAGGAGGTATTGAATAGGATTGGGGAGAAGAGAAGTTTGTGGCACAACTTGACTAGAAGAAGGGATCGGTTGGTAGGGCATGTCCTGAGACATCAAGGGATCACAACTTTAGCATTGGAGGGCAGCGTGGAGGGTAAAAATCGTAAAGGGAGCCTAAGAGTTGAATACACTAAGGAGATTCAGAAGGATGTAGGTTGCAGTAGGTACTGGGGGATGAAGGAGCTTGCACAGGATAGATTAGGATAGAGAGTTGCATGAAACCAGTCTCAGGACTGAAGACCACAACAAGAACAACATTTCAAGAAGGTGGCCGCATTGGCACCTACAATTTTAGGGTGTGATAGATGCCTACCCACACTATAAGCAGGCGATGTGAGAGCTCATAACTCGATGCACCTCTCAGAATGTCCCCTCGTCAGAGGGTAACTTCTACTGCAATAGCAGTACTGTAATACGTGGCTGCCTTGTGACAGAAATAAACCTTGTCGTCACTAGGTAAATGGCATGCCGGTATAACAAGCGGAGCAGTAGTGTTGTAGGTAGCCCACGCATCCCCATAACAGCACAAATCCAAACACGGCCTATGCATGAAACGGTAAATCCCTAGTCCGGCTGTAGGCAGTGTCTGACCAGTTTTGTCGGATGCCACGGAAAGAAGTCCATTACTTGTTCTCGGATGCCAGGGGCAAGTGTGAAAGGATTATGGTGTGTTTGGTGCACAATACGCCGATTGTCCCAAATGGTGGTCAGACCTAGACGACTAGAAACCTAACGATGAGTACGCCTTCCTTCACGTTACCATGCAGTTCAGCGTCGGGCCGCTATCACATCCACATGTCCCACGAATCTGGATATCCCATGATTCGACCAGCCGGCCAAATGGAGACCCACAGTCAGGCCCCTATGGGACTGTATCAGGTGCTGACAACGCTGTCCGACAGGCGTACACATCATTTCCGAGTCCTTCATGGAGATGCTCGACGTCTAGTGTTGTTATCGCCCCTTTCATACCGTATCGGGCCTGGTAACAATTTGAACATGGACTACGCTCTAGCACTCTGGTGGCTGTTCCACCTATCACAGAAGGCTGCCGTACTAATCATTTACATATCCGTCGATGTTGTATACATGTGCAAAGTGAAGTTGACATCCAATGACATCTGTGGGTGTTTTATTTCTTCAGGCAGCGTGTAACCAGCGAAAAATGCTCCTGTCAGAGCACAAGAAAAAGGTGGATGTGTTTCCCTTTACCACTGGCAGAAAAGTGGGGAACTAGCCGCCTCAATCTCCTTTCCGCCTTTCTCACCAAAAAGTTTTGGCATACAAACATATTCGTGCTCTTTTCAGACAGAAAGATCCAAATCCTTTTATCCAGTCCCTGTAGTGAAGCTTTCATACTCAGAACATCTCTGTCCCACTAGCACTGTTGATACATGACAATCTCTCTCTCTCTCTCTCTCTCTCTCACTCTCACTGCCTCCCCTTGATTCAAAGTATATTCCACTGCGACTGTATCCTTTCTCACTTACACTGTCTGCTCTAGTCTTTCTCTCCCACCGCCACCGTCTCCAGCTCAAAAATTATGGCTCGAAATTACATTCTTCCCCAGTTATTTTGTGTTCGCTGGTCTGGAACAATCGAGCCACAATTCAGCCTCTCCTCAAGACTGTGTATGGTCACCACTCATCCCTGTTTCTCATTTCCACTGTGTACTCTCTCATTTACTGCCACTGTTTATAACTAAATCCGTGTCTCTCTCTGTTAGTGCCACTGTGTGTCAGTGACCATTAATACGTCTTCTCTCTTTGGCTCGCAATGCTATTGATTTTACCAGTTTCTCTCTCTTCACTGTCTATTTCTCTCTCCCACCATCAATGTCTCTTCTCTGTTTCTCTCCTACTGGCATTGTGTCTTCTGTCATTGACCATCGCTGTTTGTCGCTACTTTCTTTGAGCATAGAGAAGCGTGAATGTATTCACATGCCAAAATATTTGGTAAAATATAAATGTCGTGTGACCAGGGCCTCCCGTCGGGTAGAGCGTTCGGCGGGTGCAAGTCTTTCGATTTGACGCCACTTCGGCGACTTGCGCGTGTATGGGGATGACATGATGATGATTAAGACAAAACAACACCCAGTCCCTGAGCGGAGAAAATCTCCGACCCAGCCGGGAATCGAACCCAGGCCCTTAAGTTTCACATTCTGTCGCGCTGACCACTCAGGGTGGGGGGGGGGGGGGGGGGGGCGGACAAATACTTGGTGAGGATGGCGCGAATGCATTGAACCAGCTGGTTTCCCTCTGATATGTCATATTCTCTTAAAGAGGAACATTTCCTCCTTTTCTGTCTCCGACGGGAGCATTTCTCGTTCATTCCCTTCTTTTCCCTGTCAAGCAGATTGTGGTTGCTATATAAATAGAATTCCATTGCTCAGAACACTTTTGACAGATTATTTATACAGTTTGACACATATAAACAACAAATACGTAGGCGTAATATAAGGTACACACATAATCGGTTGCCTTATATTTTTCTCAATAGTTTGATCATCGACCGCAATTCATCGAAAGCGCCTGGCTTATGGTTTTTAGGAGTACCTTAATAGAGCGAAAATGTTATTAGAAAGAATTTTATGAAGTTGCGGTCTTTGCAGTTATATATCATTTTTGGCAGTCATTTTAAGTTCTTTTCAGGCACTTGAACAGCCTTTCAGCCCATTCTTTGTCACTGCCACATTGGACATTTTGGTACAGGGGTGAGGTGATCATTACACAGAGACAGCGCATAGTAAGGTTTTATTGGTGAAAAAATTATTAAAAACATAGTTTTGTGGCCTCAGATCCATGGCGATAACTCTAGAATCCTTGTCATGTGTTCAGTCCATCGTTTATGACTCACTGTCAGGCCTGATATGAAGTGAATGCTTAACGTGCATGAGTGAGGTAACTGTGAAGCTATGGATCTCGGTGACGGACAATGATATCGAAAACAGTTTCAACTTTCTCCGAAAATATTATCTTAAGAATATATGATATAGCTTCCAAATAGAAAACATGGCAAAAATTTCGACAAACTGCCATGAAAAGAAATTAGAATATTGGAAAAATTGGTAATAGTAGTACCAAAAAATCCTGTTTTTTGGGGTTTTGTCAGGCATCACCCATGAACAAATGGCACTTTTATAAGACATCAAAGGCTCACCCTGCTCCACGCCTCAGGCAAACGACACAAGCGATTTGATCAGTTTACCGGGCTCGTGAAGTTTAAATTTTGAGCCAGTCCTGCATGATAGCTATAATATGTCCGTTCTTCCTACATCTACATCTACATTTATACTCGACAAGCTACACAACGGTGTGTGGCGGAGGGCACTTTACGTGCCACTGTCATTACCTCCCTTTCCTGTTCCAGTCGCGTACGGTTCGCGGGAAGAACGACTGCCGGAAAGCCTCCGTGCGCGCTCGAATCTCTCTAATTTTAAATTCGTGATCTCCTCGGGAGGTATAAATAGGGGGAAGCAATATATTCGATACCTCATCCAGAAACGCAACCTCTCGAAACCTGGACAGCAAGCTACACAGCGATGCAGAGCGCCTCTCTTGCAGCGTCTGGCACTTGAGTTTGCTAAACATCTCCGTAACGCTGCTTACCAAATAACCCTGTGACGAAACGCGCCGCTCTTCTTTGGATCTTCTCTATCTACCCTGTCAACCCAATCTGGTACGGATCCCACACTGTTGAGCAATACTCAAGTATATGTCGAACGAGTGTTTTGTAAGCCACCTGCTTTCCTGATGGACTACATTTTCTAAGGACTCTCCCAATGAATCTCAACCTGGTACCCGCCTTACCAACCATTACTTTTATATGACCATTCCACTTCAAATCGTTCCGCACGAATACTCCCAGATATTTTACAGAAGTAACTGCTACCAGTGTTTGTTCCGCTGTCATATAATCATACAATAAAGGATCCTTCTTTCTATGTAATCGCAATACATTACATTTGTCTATGTTAAGGGTCAGTTGCCACTCCCTGCACCAAGTGCCTATCCGCTGCAGATCTTCCTGCATTTCGCTGCAGTTTTCTAATGCTGCAACTTCTCTGTATACTACAGCATCATCCGCGAAAAGCCGCGCGTAACTTCCGACACCATCTACTAGGTCATTTATATAAATTGTGAAACGCAATGGTCCCACACCACTGCCCTGTGGCACGCCAGACGTTACTTTAACGTCTGTAGACGTCTCTCCATTGAGAACAACATGCTGTGTTCTGTTTGCTAAAAACTTTTCAATCCAGCCACACAGCTGGTCTGGTATTCTGTAGGCTCTTACTTTGTTTATCAGGCGACCGTGCGGAACTGTATTGAACGCCTTCCGGAAGTCAAGGAAAATGGCATCTACCTGGGAGCCTGTATGTAATGTTTTCTGGGTCTCATGAACACATAAAGCGAGTTGGGTCTCACACGATCGCTGTTTCCGGAATCAATGTTCATTCCTAGAGAGTAGATTCTGGGTTTCCAGAAATGACATGATACGCGAGCAAAAAACATGTTCTAAAATTCTACAACAGATCGATGTCAAAGATACAGGCCTACTGTTTTGCGCATCTTCTCGAAAAGCCTTATTGAAAACTGGGACTACCTGTGCTCTTTTCCAATCATTTGGAACCTTCCGTTCCTCAAGGGACTTGCGGTACACGGCTGTTAGAAGGGGGGCAAGTTCTTTCGCGTACTCTGTGTAGATTCGTATTGGTATCCCGTCAGCTACAGTGGACTTCCTATCGGTATACGAATCGTCGCTAGGCCATGGCTATCCAAAATACTCTACCACTTATCTGTCACCAATACAACCTGAATACAACCCCTGAAAAATAGCATTTCCGCGCGCTCCTGTTTGGAACGTACTGATACCGTGCGCCGTCGTGCATCGACCGATTAACGTCCACTAAGGTGTAGTTAATGATTTATGATAAGAATTATCAGTACTGCATTTACATACAGAGTAGCATAGCTAGACAAAAGTACGCGTAACCACACTCTAGCACACTGCGTTATTATTCACCAGAAACAAAAATGAGGTATGAAAGTGGATATTTTTGAGGGGCGGTGAAATGACTGTGATGTCTCTCCAATTGGAAATGCTATCATACTATTTCATGAAGCCAAACTGTGGTACTCCTCATTTCATTTCCGTGCAGACTAGTATTAATGAACTTAAGCGACAATAATTAAAATTTTCTGTTCCGATCAATGCTAGACACAAATTCATTCAATCTCTGCTTTAATATTTCGCCACGGATATGTTTTTATCATGATAGTTAAAACTCTAGAATCACTCACCAAAGTTTATTTTGAAGAGTCAAGGAATGCCAAGAGCTGTACTTCCCAGTGTTGTATGTAGCAAGCAGGCATTGTCGAAGTTCAGATGGCTCTGAGCACTATGGGACTCATCTGCTGTGGTCATCAGTCCCCTAGAACTTAGAACTACTTAAACCTAACTAACCTAAGGACAACACACACAGCCATGCCCGAGGCAGGATTCGAACCTGCGACCGTAGCAGTCGCACGGTTCCGGACTGCGCGCCTACAACCGCGAGACCACCGCGGCCGGCCATTGTCGAAGTAGGAAGAGTAATTTTATTGGCAGTTCTGGAAATTTTCCTCGTTATAGCAGTGGCCGGAGTGTAATTTAAGTGGCGGACACTCTTTGGCATTAAACACATCCATCCATCCTCTCAAAATACTCCAACATCCACACACGTCGATAGCCATTACTTTTGCGCAGAGCAAAGCCGTTACTGGATTGATAATCACATACGCACTTAACAATATAAAATGCACTTGCTCAACTTCGTGCAGCACTCTCTCAAAAGCTAACAATATAACATTTCCAAATAAATATTTTCTTTCATGCTACAAAAAATGGTTCAAATGGCTCTGAGCACTATGGGACTTAACATCTGAGGTCAACAGTGCCATAGAACTACTTGAACCTAACTAACCTAAGAACATCACACACATCCATTCCCAGGGAAGGATTCGAACGTGCGACCGTAGCAGAAGCACGGTTCCGGACTGAAGCACTTAGAACCGCTCGGCCACCACGGCCGGCTTTCATGCTTCAACTCCTACTGTTTCCATATGAATTAATCTTTAACAAAACAACTGAAAATGTGTAATGTGGAAGAATGAGACTTTGCCAGGAGAACTGACAGTAATATTCAAGGTATACAAAAAAGTGGGAGCAAAGAGGAAAGTGGTAGTTGCTTAGGTATCAGCTTGCAGGTGCGTTCTTCAAAGTATTGCCTCTCATTATCCCGAGAAAACCATAACGATTCATAGAGAGAAACATACAGGGGTACCAAGCTAGCTTTCGATCAAACCGACCTACAATAGACCACATTTTCACTCTAAGACAATTGTTTGAAAAACAATGGGAGCATGATAAAGCCATTTACAGTTTGTTGGTCCATTTTCAGCGTGTATATGACAACATGTAGGTAACAGAAGAAATGTTGAATTTAATTGATAAAAGGAGAAGATATAAAAATACACTAAAAGAAGCAGGAAAAAAGGAATACAAACGTCTCAAAAATGAGGTCGACACCAAGTGCAAAATGGCTAAGCAGGGATGGCTAGAGGACAAATGTAAGGATGTAGAGGCATATATCACTAAAGGTAAGATATATACTGCTTACAGGAAAATTAAAGAGACCTTTGGAGAAAAGAGAACCACTTTTATGAATATCAAGAGCTCAGGTGGAAAACCGGCTCTAGGCAAAGATGGGAAAGCAGAGAGGTCGAACGAGTATATAGAGGGTCTATGCAAGGAAAACGTATTGAAGGCAACATTATGAAAATGAAAGAGGACGTAGTTGAAGACAAGAAGGGAGATATAATGCTGCGTACAGAACTTGACAGAGCACTGAAAGACCTAAATCGAAACAAGGTCCCGTCAGTAGACAACATTCCATTAGAACTACTTGTAGCCTTGGGAGAGCCTGCCGCCTGATGAGCAATATGTATGAAACAGGCGAAATACCCTCAGATTTGAAGAAGAACATAATAATTACAATCCCAAAGAAAACAGGCGTTGACAGGTGTAAAAATTAAATGTTCATGTGTGTGTGTGAATTCCTAAGGGACCAAACTGCTGAGGTCATCGGTTCCTAGACTGACACACTACTTAAACTACCTTATGCTAAGAACAACACACATCCATGCCCGAGGAGGACTCGAACCACGGGCGAGAGGGGCCGCGCAATCCGTGACATGGCACCTCAAACCCCGTGGCCACTCCGCACGGCTGTGAAAATTACCGAACTATCAGTTTAATATGTCACGGCTGCAAAATACTAACACGAATTCCTTATACACGAATGGAAAAACTGTTAGAAGTCGACACCGGAGAAGATGATTATGATTCCGTAGAAATGTTGGAACACGCGAGGCAATACTGATCATAAGACTTATCTTAGAAGATAGATTAAGGAAAGGCAAACCTAAGTTTCTAGCATTTGTAGGATTAGAGAAAGCTTTTGACAATATTGACTGGAACACTCTCTTTCAAATACAGGGAGCGAAAGCCTATTTACAATTTGTACAGAAACCAGATGGCAGTCGAGGAGCACGAAAGGGAAACAGTGGATGAGAAGGGAGTGAGACATGGTTGTAGCCTATCTCAGGTGTTGTCCAATCGATATATTGAGCAAGCAGTCAAGGAAACAAAAGAAAAATTTGGATTAGGAATTAAAATCAATGGAGAAGAAATAAAAACTTTAACCTTTGCCGATGATATTGTAATTTTGTCAGAGACAGCAAAGGACCCGGAAGAACAATTGAACGGCATGGACAGAGTCTTGAAAGGAAGATATAAAATGAACGTCAACAAAAGCAAAACGAGGATAATGGAATTTAGTGAATTTAAAGCAGGTGATGCTGAGGGAATTAGATTAGGAAATGAGAAACTTGAAGTAGTAAAGGAGGTTTTCTATTTGGGAAGCCAAATGACTGATGATGCTCAGAGTAGGGAGAATATAAAATGTAGACTGCCAGTGGAAAGGAAAGAGTTTCTAAAGAAGAGAAATTTATTAACAACGAGTATAGATTTAGGTGTCAGGGAGTCTTTTCTGTAAGTATTTGTATAGGGTGTAGCCATGCATGGAAGTAAAACATGGACACAAATAATTTAGACAAGAAGAGAATAGAAGCTTTCGAAATGTGGTGCTACAGAACAATGCTGAAGGTTAGATGGGTAGGTCACGTAGCTAAGGAGGAGGTACTGAACAGAATTGGGGAGAAGTGGAATTTGTGGCACAATTTGACTAGAAGAAGGGATCGGTTGGTAGGACATGTTCAGAGGCATCTAGGGATCACCAATTTAATATTGGAGGGCAGCGTGGAGGGTAAAATTCGTAGAGGGAGGCCAAGAGATTAAAACAATAAGCAGATTCAGAAGGATGTAGCTTGCAGTAGTTACTTGAAGATGAAGAAGATGGCACAGGATAAAGTAGCGTGGAGAGATGCATCAAACTAGTCTCTGGACTGAAGACCACAACAACAATGATGAGTGCTTTTGAAATTCCAGATCGCCCAGGAATTCCCTCTTTATGATTCTCCCTTCATGTGATTTTTGTGCTGACAGAGTTCACGAGTGAGAGATTCATTTCTCCAGTTTCCTTTGCAGTTGCCGTCGTCTTATTTTTGGTCAAGATCCTCTTCGATGTCCGTCCTTCACGATCACTCAATACACATTTCCGTTCATGTTGTGACTTGGAAGATAACGTTTTTCCTCTTTAGCAAGCAATATAAATCTTCGATACTCCTCCTTTTGAAACGTCAAACATTTCGGCTGCCTTTGTTACGGAAGCACCCACCAAACTTTTGCCCCCGTTAGAATTCGTAGAGCACCCACAGCCCCACAGAACACTATTCTCAAAACGACTGACACTTGCAACGTACTGAGTACATTGCACAGGTACAGTTCGTGATCAAGTGCAACAGCACATGTTGCAGACCTGACTAACATTTCTCGCAGTGTTCCCGTATTCTTGCCCATCCCTATAAAGTGAGCAAGGAGAAAACAAGAAACTGCTTCACAATGCTTCGAATGAACTGTGTCATTAAAGAACATGTACATTCAGCAGTCCTCTTCAGGACTTCGTACTTTTTCACTTAAGCACACAGGACAGGACGAACCAGTTAGTATTTCCTTGCCGTTGTACTGGAATTAGCGTCGATTACAAAGCGACTGTATTTAATCATCCTAGAAACGAAAATCATGTAAATCCTTAAATCCCTTCCTGTAGCGACATTTGGGGCTCTGCTTCCAGCGTTGTTGAATATAATTTCAGTTCGGAGAAATGTTGTCCAATTTTTGATTGTTAGAGAACCATGAAACGTGCAGCGTTAGGCTGTGACGAAGTGGTTATAAAAATGAAAATCGAGGTTGCTGTATTCTTGATATTAAATTAAATGTTACACTCTAGAGCGAAGTGTGTGACTTCCTAAACATAATTTACAGATGAAAACGTGGTCCTGATCACATATTCGAACAAGCAGGACTATCTTTTTCTGGGAAAGATGTTACCAAGCGACCTATTTAAGCACATGTAATGGACAAGGTCAAAGCTTCGTTTCTTTTTCAATCGTTTTGACGCTTGTGATGTTTTTCTGGAAATCATAATTACTTGCATGTGTGAAATACGCCTGGCTAAGATTACAAATGGGGTTAATCAGTCAGAAACTTTCATTTTCGACACCGTTCTGTAAATTAACGGTAGTAGAGGAATACAAGTTTACGCACGAATGGTAATAGTACAATTATAGAACTGTTTGGTTATAGGATCAAGCATTCCTTTTAGTAATTAAGTTGACTTGCCCTTATATCAGAATATATTCTTTCTTTTCCATCTCGTTTAAAGCAAATATAAGGCGTATGTAGTGTGAAAAATACTGTGACATTATACACTCTTTATAACAGCCACGGTCATTATTTGGGATCATCAATATAACCATCGTCATTCGGAAAAACGTTTAATAAATATTAGCCAGTAAAGGAGGAATCCTAGGTTTAAATGGCCCTCCGATAACACAGACGTTAGATCCACAACGCATGTTCTGTTTGGGGAACAATAAGGGAGAAATTTTCGGCCGAAGTGGCCGTGCGGTTAAAGGCGCTGCAGTCTGGAACCGCAAGGCCACTACGGTCGCAGGTTCGAATCCTGCCTCGGGCATGGATGTTTGTGATGTCCTTAGGTTAGTTAGGTTTAACTAGTTCTAAGTTCTAGGGGACTAATGACCTCAGCAGTTGAGTCCCATAGTGCTCAGAGCCATTTGAACCATTTAAGGGAGAAATTTCTGAGAATGCATGTCTGGATCACAGCATTATATGGTAGTGAATAAAGCCTGTGGGAAAACCAGAAAAGTAGAGTCTGGTAGCGTTTGAGGTGTGATGACTAGAATTAAGTTGGTTGATTAGATATGAAGTGTGGTTTTACTCAGAATCGGCGAAAAAGTTGCGTATTAAAAACAGTCACAAGCGGCCAGATAATAGTAGGGATGTTAAGACCTCAGGAAATAACTTCCGTGGCACTAGATTATGCTGAGAAGCGTAAAACCTGTAGGGGATAACAGAGGTTGGTATATATCCAACAAATAATTGGGGACCTATGGCGCATTTGGCATGAAGGAGTTGGTACAAGAGAGAAATTCATGGTGGAGCTCAAAAATCAGTGAGAAAAATGACAAATTAAAAAGAAGGGAATTGGGCTATTCGCTTTCGAACGAACTACCCTGGAATTTGCCTAAGAGACTTAGAGACTTTGGGATATCAAGGAAATAAAACTACCGAAACTGAATTTCAACATCTGTAATTCTGACATTATTGACGCTTCTTTATACAGCCGTTTGATAGCTGAAATAAATAATCTGTAGAGGGTAACCATAACTTTTGTCAACCACATTATTGAAAGCTTCCTCATAATCTGTAAATTTAATATGTTTGTTAAACTCTCTCTGCTTTTCAGTAAGCTGTCATAAAAAAAAAAAAAAAAAAAAAAAAAACAGCATGAGTCGTTGATCTTCTCTTCGTAAATCCGACCTGTTCCTCTATCAGCAAATATTCTGCTATTGTATTTGACATTGTGGTTTAAACTGTTGCGTGAAGTTTATATGCGATCTGGAGTAGGCTTATCCCTCAGCAACTTTCGCATACACTTTTTTCTCCTTTCTTATATATCGATATAATTTTTACTTTATTCCGATGTCGTCATACAATTTTTGCTTCCTTTTACTTCTATTTGTGTTTATTTGTTTCTTTTTCGCCTGCACGTTACTATCATACCTTAGGTTTTTATACCACTTTATCTAGTCTTCCTTCGTAATATAATTGAAACGAATTGTATCCTTACCTGTTTTATTTAATATTTTCAAAGCCTTATAGTTATCTGCTCACGACCATGAATACAATGACCTATATTAGTAATGTTTCTGTCTCAGGTTTGCTAATGGGTTCTCTTCACTATTTATTTTGTTTAGTAACTTTTGTGTTTATAGGAGAGTAAGAGGAGATCAAAATGTTTCCTTTCTTAGATTGTCCAGTCGAAAATCAGTATGCGAATCAGGCAAAATCGTCGTGAACAGTGAGGCAAGCATTTCACCTACGCACGAGGTTGAAGATACCCGTTTCGTTAAACACCGTGCCATGCTGCGTGAAGAAATCCGTAATTCTCTGCTGCACATTCTCGTCTGACAAGGATCTTCGACCCTTCAGTGCCTTTTGAGGGACCGAAGGCGCGATAATCGCTAGGTGAGAGATCAGTACTGTAGGGGGCTGGAGTAAGGGTGGGGGGGAGGGTGCTCGAGTGAGGGTCTCCCAATTGAGCTGGCGTAGCTTCTGCTTTACGACATGCGCTACGAGGACGTTCGTTATCATTAAGCAACAGCGCCCTTGCCGTAGTTTCCCGTTGGACGTAGCTGCACGCCGTAAATCTGCGGCTTGTGAGTGATTGAAGAAATCTGGGAGCTATGAATGGTGACAGTATTTTACTAATCTTTGAGCTGTGGGTATCAAGAGGACTGAGTGGGTGAGTTAGTCTGTAGTTGTGTGTGTGACCACAGCACTAATCTGAATGATTGTGGGTTGCAGGACTAAACAGCAAGATCACCAGCCCCTCGACCCAGGAGTGTTTCATACGAAGCTTGTGACGTCCTCGAAGTACGCGTTCTGATGATGAAAGTACATAGGACCCGTGAAATTGAGGTACTGAAAGCAATACTGGTGACAGAGGTTGCAAAGATTTTCGGAGAAGTGTACGGATCGGACCGGTACATAGGTCATAGCAGACGAGGGACCCGATGAATGTCGAAGACAGTTACAGAACAAAAAATGTCTTCTAGTTGGCAGATTCAGAACAATAAAAGTGCTATGGCTAGTATATGTGACAGAGATCAACTGCACAGAAAATAATAATAAGAAGAAGTAAGAGATAGCTAAGGCAGTAGGTGGGGCTGCAGCACTAAGCAGATCAGTGGGCTCTTAATGGCGGGAACACTGTGTATATCTGTCAGCTATCTGTGAGAGGAGGGTTGAGTGGATCTGTAATAAATGAGGGGAAGGAGTAGTGATTAAAACTGTATGCTATGTGTCACAGGAACACGTGAACCTGTGACACGTTTATGGTAGCAGCATTGAACGAATCTATATTTCGAACAGTGGACTAATCGTTGAAAATACTGACAGGTTCAGTTAAGGGATAAACAGCTGTATGTATTATTTATTATTAATTACAATGGTATTGATCGTAATGTAATGTACGGCTAGGTGAAATCTGGTTTCGACTATCAACTATACTCAGATTATGATTACATTATAATTTGTACCTGACTAGTGGGTTAACCACAACAAAATCATTATTGAGCTTCATCAGCTATGATTAATACAAACACTGAACGATCTGTGATCTATAACTAAGGGGAAAACAAAGAATATTTAAGCTTTAAGTAGCAGGAGCTGTGAATGGTACTGTGACCCGTGCGTGGCTGTAGAACTCAGCGAACTGTGAGATGTAAGTGATAGCAACTGCGCTTCTGCTAAAGAACAAGTTTACTAAGCATTGCAATGGGATCGGCAATTCGTATATTCACCTCCATTCTCTGATGTACACAGAATTTCTCGCTGCTGTTCAAACAAATATTCCGATTCGCCTATGTACATCACGTTTTCCATATTAGGTGCATTGTGCTGCCACCTACTGACAGATTCTCCAGATCAGCGACCTCAGTAGTCATTAGACATCGTGAGAGAGCAGAATGGGGTGCTCCGCGGAACTCATAAATTTCGAACATGGTCATGTGATTGGGTGCCACTTGTGTCATACGTCTGTACGCGAGATTTCCACACTCCTAAACACCCCTAGGCCCAATATTTCCGATGTGATAGTGAAGTGGAAACATGAAGGGACAGGTACAGCGCAATAGCGTACAGTCCGACATTATCTGTTGACTGACAGAGAACGCCGACAGTTGAAGAAGGTCGTAATGTGTAATAGGCAGACATCTATCCAGATCATCACACAGTAATTCCAAACTGCATCATGATCCAAGTACTATCACAGTTAGAAGGGGGTTGGGAAAACTTGGATTTCATGGTCGAGCGGCTGCTCATAAGCCACTCATGACGCTGGTAAACACCAAACGACGCCTCGCTTGCTGTAAGGAGCATAAACAATTGACGATATAACAGTGGAAAAACATTGTGTGAAGTGACGAATCACGGTACAGAATGTGGCGTTTCGATGGTAGGGTGTGGGTATGGCGAATGCAAACTGAACGTCATCTGCCAAAGTGTGTAGTGCCAATAGTACAATTCGGAGGCGGTGGTGTTATGGTGTGGTCGTGTTTTTCATGGAGGGGACAAGTACCCCTTGTTGTTTTGTGTGGCATTATCACAGCACAGGTCTACATTGGTGTTGTAAGCACCTTCTTGCTTCCCACTGTTGAAGAGCAATTCGGGGATGATGATTGCATCTTTCAACACGATCGAACACATGTTCATAATGCATGGCCTGTGGCGCAGTGGTTCACGACAATAGCATCCCTGTAATATACTGGCCTGCATAGAGTCCTGACCTGAATGCAATAGAACACCTTTGGGATGTTTTGGAACGCCGACTTCGTGCCAGGCCTCACCGACCGACATCGATACCTCTCCTCAGTGCAGCGCTCCGTGAATAAAAGGCTTCCATTCCCCAAGAAACCTTCCAGCACCTAGTTGAAAGTATGCCTGCGACAGTGGAAGCTGTCATCAAGGCTAAGGCTTGGCCAACACCATTTTGAATTCCAGCATTAGCGATGGAGGGCGCCACGAACTTTTAAGTCATTTTCAGCCAGGTGTCTGGATATTTTTGATCATATAGCGAAGTAACCTACCACAACACACGTGGAACAGCAGTTGCAGTGTTATACACCAAAAGTTTCTTTACAGATTCTACGTTATTATTACACACTCAGTATGTTACAAGTAATTACTACGCATTTATCTCTTGTCAGACATTTGCGTGTTACGTTCTTCTCGATAACGTTCTTAGTTTTGAGTGCTGGAGGTTTAACGCTACTCGCCTCTCTTACTAGCTGAATAAGGTGTACCGTTTTGGTCACAGACAAGCCAGTATTTCCCATCCACGGTCATTTCATCACACACTTTGCCATTATTTTCATCAGTTCTCCGATTGGCTCGATGAATCCTAATACAACTTGCTCTCCTGTACCAAGCTCTTCATATCGGAGTAGCACCTGCACCCCACACCCTCAGTAGTTGGATTTATTCCACTCTCCGTCTTCCCTTAGAGTTTCTACACAATCCAGCTCCCTCCATTGCCACTGAACTTATTCCCTTATTACGTGCCTTGAAATTCTTCTTCGCTTTCATTGACAATGACAATTCATCAGCGAATCTTACCACTGATATCCTTTCAGTCTGAATTTTAACCCAACTCTTAAATCTTTCTTTTATTTCCGTCATTACCTCTTCGATGCACAAATTAAACAGTATTGCTGTAAACACTGAGTCTCAGACTTACATAATTTATAACCCAGGCCCGTCGTTCTTGGTTTTCCATTGCTATTGTTTACTTTTTGTTGTTGTACATGTTGAATATTAACGTCAATCTGTATAGCATATTTCTATTTTCCCCAGAATTTCGGACATGGTTCATCAATTTGTTTTGTTGAATAGTTGTTTTATGTAAACAAATGCCATTAAAATGTCTCGAGTTTTCTTCAGTCTTGTATCCGTTATCCTAAGCAACGTTAGAATAGCCTCTGCGATGCCTTTACCTCTGCATATGTTATCAGAAACTTGGATCTATAAGGTTTTAGGGGAGATGGGTTGCAGCGCGGTCTGGGGCGTCTTGTCACGGTCCACGTGGCTCCCCGCGTCGGGGGTTCGAGTCCTACCTCGGGCTTGGGTGTGTGTATCGTCCATAGCGTAATTTAGTTTAAGTTAGATATTATAGTGTGTAAGCTTAGGGACCGGTGACCTCAGCAATTTGGCCCATTAGACCTTACCACAAATTTCCAAATTGTTATAAGATTTTAGCTGATTATGTGATAATTCTAGCACCCACCTGTACTTTCTGTATCCGGAATTGTGTGGAAATACTTGCCTGAAATAATGTTGCTATGCCTCTAGTCTCTTACAGTCTACACGCTATCTTGAATAGTTGTTTGGTTGCCACTTCTCCCGATGATTTTAGAAGTTTCGAACTAATGCTGTCTAGATCATCCGCCTTCTTTGATTGCAGATCTTCCAAAGCTCTGTCAAACATCGCCTCTAAACCTGAATCGCCTACTTTTTCCTATCGCCTCCCATTTCAACTGTCACATTAGACAACGCCCCCCCCCCCTCCCTCACGCCACCTTCCCTTCCAGTCGCAGACGCCTTAAACATTCGTTCTCCAGTTATTCGTCTCTACAACGTATTTAACAATAGAATTTCCTTAGCTATCATAACTCTCATGCCCATGCTTTCCATTTCACCGAAGGTAGTTTTAACTTTCCTACATGCTGAATAAGTCCTTCCGACCACCATTTCTTTATCGGTTTCTTCACATTTCTTTTGTAGCAATTCGCCTTGGCCTCCCCGCACTTCCTATTTATTTCAGACTTGACATCCATCTATGCCTACATTGCCCTTTATGCAACAATTTCCAGGTCAGGAATAGTACGGTACCTCTCAAATTATGCGGATAAACGATCATATCTGTATTCAGGGTGTTAGTACTATGGCGTCGCCACTTACGAAGACATTTTAATACTCCCGAGGAGATATCTGTGTACCTCGTCTGTCGGCATCTACTACACAACGCGTCATCAAATGTGACAACCTTTTTGAAAGTGTCTGTGAAACTGAGGCGGAATTTGGGGTCAGCCGTGTACTTACCTCGGTGGATGCCGAATACCGCCAAACACACATCCAAACTGACGGGACCCCAGCCCCCATCGTTAAGCCTCGAAGCAGATTCGATCTGGGACCGAAGCATCCCATCGTATCGCGAAACAGGTAACTTATTGCGTTAGCCTATCCGGGCAGCTTCCCTAGTGACTTTCACTGCTCTATTCCTATCTTTCTCTCAACTATTTCGAATCTCCTCTATCGTCAATCGTTTCAAGTTTCCACCATAGTCGACATAATGGTCTTGAGAGATTGAGCAATGGCTTAGATAATTCTCATTTATGGTTCTGTTTCAGTTGCACATTTTAATTAGATAACATGTTTCGATCACTCTAGGTCATCTTCAGATCTAAGACAAAGTGAAGCTAAATATGTGTGGTCTAATATTTTACAATCAGAAGGAAAGATAAGCATTGAACATAAACGTATAATTTACCTAAGTAGTTGCGTCAGCAACCCGTCTTCTGTACTCAGAACCACATATAAGAGTATTGTGTTTTGCAACTGCGGTCAGCAGGTTAACCACAACTCTGACACTGTTTCAGTTTTATAATTTACTGTTCTAGGCCTATTCTTTTAACATTCGAACAAAGAAACGTTATACAATTTTTATACTTTCGGAGTAGGAACTTGAGACTATAATCCCAAACGTTCACACTTTGAATATCGTCAGATACTATTAAGTTTTCACTACTTTATTTCAACTTTTATAATCTTCTGTTTTATGGCCTTCTACAGTTTTACACATCCCTTCTCGTATCTTAACAGAAGTTTTCTTTTTTTGGATTATTGCTTTTTTGCAATTTTACTGCAAGACCCTCTCTTATTAAACACTTAGCATCCCTTACATTATCCCTCCATTCCCCCTCCCTCCATTTCCTTCCTTACCCTCACTCATTTCCTCTTCGCTTCATTTATAATTTCACTATTTTATGTGGTTTACATTTTACATACCCATAGTCCTGCTCTAATATTGTTTAAACGAGAATTTTTACATAATTACACGTTCTATAATTCTAGCACGACATCTCCTGTTAAACTTATGAGATCGTCACCACCCCCTCCCTGCTTACTTTTATTCCACAAATCAACAAACACCAGTTTCCCTCCCCCTCCCTCCCCGGCCCAATGCCACCAACATATACCTATTTAAAACACTGACCGCAGTTGCAAAACATTGTACCCTGATATGTGGTTCTGAGTAGACAAGGTGGTTTTCTGTTGTATATACTTAGGTAAATTCTACGTTTACGTACAATTCTTGTCTTTTCTATATTCGATGGTACATATTTAATTTTCCTTTGTTTTGGATCCTAAGATGATCCAAAGTCATCAAAACCTGTAATATAATTAAAAATGTGAAACTGAGACGGAACAATGAATAAGAGTTATCTATATTCAAATATTTCTTCTGTTATCAAAGGTTTCTTCGCAGTTACACTCCTTGTATCTGTCCATTCCTCCTCAACTTAACTACCTACTGTAATGTTCCATATCGCAGTGTATACAGCCTTAGAAAACTTTACGTGCTTCTCGTAATTCCTTAGCACTTCAGTATCCCAACTCATTACCCACTGACTCTTTTAGAAGAGTCTCTTCCACTTCAGTCTACACTTCTACATTACTAAATTTTGATGAGGCTAAATCCGATCCTGGGTATTCCTACTTATCCAATATCTGAGTTCAGATTCAGTGCCTAATCACGATGTTATCGACCTGAAATTTTTCTACGGCTTTAGGTCATTTCCCGATACACCTCTTCTTCTTATGATATTTTTTATGTTGTAACCGCTTTTGCCAGTTGAAATTTATTACAGAACTCAATTAGCCTTTGCAATCTTTCATTCCTAATAACGAGACCATGTTCTCTTGTAACTCTGCCTCCTATTTCTCCCCCTTCTATCTCCGTTCCTATCACCAGAGGTTATTAGATTCTATTCTCTACACATCAGATACATTAAATAAGAAAGTATGGATTGAAGGTGCCCATGTACACCTGTAGCGTTGTAGTTCTGGAATATAGCAATTTGTGAACGAAATGGCCTGCCGTAATAGCTAGAGGCTGCCCTATCTCATATCTGTGCAGACATGTGCCTCACGACCAGTTGAAAGTCGGTCTCTAGATTTAAACATTAACCTGGGAGTTTATAAGATACTGTAGCCCTGGTTTTAATGCCCTGAAACATTCCCGTTTCAGAGAAATCTGACTCTTAAGTAAACTGTAGCGACCGGGAACTTGGTCATACCACAACGGAATAAAGAAAGTGGGTTTTAATGTAAGTTAAATCTTGATAACTCGAAACCACAATTTTTTTAACAAATCAGCTCTAAATCCTCGTTATGAGTATATGTGAATTATATCTTACAGGTGTAATTCTTCCAATGCACAGTTACATGCACCCTTTACATACGACACCAAATAAACTGAAATGAGTTTTATGGTCGCTAATTAGCTGCGTCTTCATCGCCGCAAACACAGGCCTTGATGTTCCACTGCGAGACACACTGTTACCTTGCTAGCCGAAAACTTCTCTGGAAAACACTATATCAGCTCCGCCAAATGAAAATTGCAGATTCACCGTCAAATATAAAATGACTGTCCTTAGTTCTCTCATGAACGAGCTTTTCACGGCAGCGCATGTGAGAAGTTAAACAAAGATCAGAGTAATGGAAAATAACTTCGTAAGAGACACAAGTTTGTTGAAAGCAGCATAAGAATTCACATTCTATGCGGGAAAGGAGTAAAAAGCGAATTTTCTTACGTAGAAATGCCCTTCAAGAGTCCACGTGACTTCAAATCACCACTAACACGCACAGAGCCACAGTAACGATCACATATTCACAGTAATTCCCACGAAATTATTTAATCAGAGGAAATGCAGTGTGATGACTATTTGAAAAATCGAATGAACTGAAAACATATATCGATTCCCACGTATTGCAACAAATTTGTGTGACCGAAGAAATTGCTGACATGAAATGCAATTCAAAAGTAATTCACCCGAATAGGTCTGAAAACACGTAACACATAATACACTCATGCTCATAAATTAAGGATAATTGCAGAATGTGGAGCCACACAACATGGCACTACACAGAACTGACGCTAATAATATAGGCACATAGGGATCACACACGACACAGATCTATAAGTTCACGGTAATGGTGATAAGTTGAGAAAACCGTC
The DNA here is from genome assembly GCF_023898315.1 of Schistocerca nitens. Classification (NCBI taxonomy): domain Eukaryota; kingdom Metazoa; phylum Arthropoda; class Insecta; order Orthoptera; family Acrididae; genus Schistocerca; species Schistocerca nitens. The sequence continues at coordinate 26,693,544 of NC_064620.1, read as the reverse complement.
CCGAAACACATGTGATAGAAAACGCCACTGTTTCTTGCACATGTACACCGACATCAGTATGGGATATGATCACCATGCACACGTACACAGGCCGCACAACGGGTTGGCATACTCTGGATCAGGTGGTCGAGCAGCTGCTGGGTATAGCCTCCATTCTTGAACCAGTACCTGTCGGAGTTCCTGAAGTGTCGTAGGAGTTTGAAGACGTCGAACGAGAGCATCCCAGACGTGCTCAATGCGGTTTAGGTCTGGAGAACAGGCAGGCCACTCCATTCGCCGGATATCTTCTGTTTCAAGGTACTCCTCCACGATGGCATCTCGGTGGGGCAGTGCGTCATCATCCATCAGGAGGAAGGTGGGACCCACTCCAACCCTGAAAAGGCGGACACACTGGTGCAAAATGACGTCCCGATACACCTGTCCTGTTACAGTTCCTCTGTCAAAGACATGCAGGAGAGTACGTACACCAAACATAACCCCATCCCACATTTTCAAACCACGACCTCCATACAGATGCCTTTCAAGGACATTAAGGGGTTGGTATCTGGATCCTGGTTCACGCCAGATGAATACCCGGCGAGAATCACTGTTCAGACTATACCTGGACTCGTCCGTCAACATAACCTGGGACTACTGTTCGGATACCATGTACTTTGTTCTTGACACCAGGCTTTACAGGCTCTCCTGTGACCAGGGGTCAGTGGAATGCACCTTTCAGGTCTCCGGGCGAATAAACCATGTCTGTTCAGTCGTCTGTAGACTGTGTGTCTGGAAACAACTGTTCCAGTGGCTGCAGTAAGGTCCCGAGCAAGGCTACCTGCAGTATTCCGTGACCGTCTGCGGACACTGATTGTGAGATATTGGTCTTCTTGTGGTGTTGTACACTATGGCTGTCCCGTACAGTAGCGCCTGGACACGTTTCCTGTCTGTTGGAAACGTTGCCATAATCTTGAGATCACACTTTGGGAGGGCCCGTGCTACGACCCGCTGTCTTTGACCAGCCTCCACTCGCCCTAGTATTCTACCCCTCATAACGTCATCAATATGTGTTCTTTGAGCCATTTTCAACACACAGTCACCATTACCACGTCTGAAAACGTCTGCACACTTACTCGCTGCACCGTACTCTGACATGTACCAACGCACCTCTGCGTATGTGGATTGCTTCCAGCGCCAAAGTGCGACGACCGTAGGTCAAATACACCGCATGGTCATACCCTGAGGTGATTTAAAGCCGAAAACCGCCCACCAGAGCGTTGTTTCACTCTGTATGAGCAATATTCCTAATTTTTGAGCGTGGTATAATTACATAAAGGCAGCACAAGCAAGGAACGGTGTCAACAGAATGCGATGTCACTCAAAATATATTGAGAACGACTAAATACACCGAACTGTGGTTTTCGCAGTGTTATAGAGAGAAATGTGGTAATTTACCTGACGACCGAAAGTAAATTTTAACTTCGTACTTTTCGTGGACACCGTTCTGCAAACCATAACTGGTATTCAGAGTCTTCGTCAGGGAGCTGCGGATGAAGCGAATTGTAGAAAGAATGAATTACAGGCATGTCGGTATGTATTATTCGCGGTACTCTTCTCTGGCTGATACCTGCACATTCAAGCTGCTTCGTATTGAAATACGCATTGTAAGTTGCCACTGCTAAGATGTCTATAGCATTTCTATCATAAGGTATTGTTGTTTCTCGTTAGAGTATACAAACTGTGGTCTCTCGCCGAACATCCTATTGTCTGCATTCTGGGTGAATATCCCGTACAACGAAGATTAACCAATCTCTGGGTAACAAAGCCTTTTTCTGTCCAAGCGAATGATTATCTCGAGCAATATGGTGCAGCAGACACATCAATTCTTAAACAGGGATGGATCAAATATCCTCCCTGGATGACTGATAGCCCCACTCATACCTCGGACATGACGGAATACAATAAGAGTAGCACTCCGCAAACAGTTACAATCAAAATATTTAACTGCATTTAATCGGATTATCACGGACATATGGTGATATTTACCGATAGGTCAAAGAATAGGGAAAATGTCAGGTGTTCTGTTATCTTTCCAGATTTTTTAACTAAAATATACTTACCAAATTACATTTCGTTGTACTTATACAGAACTGCGAGAGTTTAAGAAGACACTCGAGAACATGAAACTTCTTGGTATATGGACTTTCCTTGTCGCCAAGGACTCTTCAGCAAATGTTCCCAACAGATAGGTAGTCCATACGGTCCAGGACAATATTCACCTCCTGCACCGACAGAAGAGGGAGAGAGAGAGGTGGCCCTCAGCTGAGTTCCTGGTCGCACGGGAATCGACGCGAATAGGATGACAGAGCCAGGTTGTCAGGAAAACGCCACATTTGTCCATAACGTCCCCTACAGGCTGTCGTGTCGTGGGTGACAAAGGGAGTGTTGGGTAAGTGGGAAAAACCGTGGCTGGTATTGGCAAACCACAATCTGCGTACGGTCAAACCAACTATTCGACCATGGTCCACTTCCTTTCGATGTCCGAGATGGGACGAAGTGATCTTCACTCGCATTCGTATCGGACACTGCCCAACGGTGTGAAGATCCACCGGAATGCAAACTTTGCTGCATCCCGTTCACGGTGCACCATGTTTTTACGTTGTATGTTGTGTATGCTGATACGAGGGAAGCTTTTGGTCGACCGAGTTACTTAACCTCAATTTGAGGCGATGACGAAACAACAGCAAGTGAATTGTTGACACTTTGTGTGGCGTGAGAGCTTCTGAGCAGTTTACATAGACGAACATTTCACTGTTTTGAAGTAGCTCATCACGTTAGTTACGCGTTCAGCCAGCCACCTGAATGCCACGCAATATTTTATTAGTACTGTTAACGTGTGACAACGATATGAACAATTATAATGGAAACTATATCTGAAAAGTGGTATCAGTATGGTTTTATGGTAGCTATATGTTCTTCGAATTTCGTTTCAACAAGAGTAACTATTCATACACCAGTGCTACGATCTTGAGACAGGGCGCTAATGACAACACTGTTTCGCGCCCTGCAATTCTGAATACATTCGTCCATCATTCGACAGGCCTACAGTTTCATGGAAATGTTTTCGTAATGTTCGCAATGACAAGTCGTGAGGTTTGGATACGACACACGCACACATACACAGACAAACAGCTGGTCTGTTTAGCGATATTCGTTAGGGCTGGTGCATAAGTTTTTCTTAAGTTTAACCTAGCAGTACAAAGACATTTTACATAATGCGTGTTACGGAGGGGGGGGGGGGTACTTGGTGCCAACCCACAAAACATAAAAAAATACATAATTCGTTAATTATTGTTGAATTATGTGAACAATATACTTTTAAACAGGTACTGATGTATAATCATGCTCCAGAAACTGAGAATATCTTTTAAACACTCTTACCAGTATCAAAGCATTTTGAACAAGGTGTAGCAACGACTTAACGCCCACCACAAAAAAAAATATATATATATATATATATATATATATATATATATATAAATATTTCATATATCGTTCACTGACGCTGAATTTTACTCTAAACAGATTTTTTTAAGAGATACTGATGTGTAAATAAGACCCTGAAACTGCAAAATTCGAAAACGATCTTACTGGGGAAAGTAACATCTACTAATGAGACATGATTTTTTTTGTTAAGTTTAACTGGAAAATTGAAAACCTATATGTCAACTGGTAGAAGAATTCAATAAAAACAATAAATACCTTTTTCAAAATTTTAAACTATAAAAAAAACTGACTAGATTACAATAGTTTCAAAAGGTGGACATTAGGTACCAGCCCCACTTCCACCTTGGTATTGGGGGGCTTAACAAACAGGACAGATATACATAACAGAGAATTTTGTCACAAATAATATAATCTCCTTCACTATTTACTAGAGTCTGCCAACCCTGGGGTAAGTTTTCGATCCCGCGACTGAAGAAACCAGGTGGTGTAGAGATGATGAACTTGTCGAGCCATGTTCGGAGCTTATTCTCATTGGGAAAGGAGGTTCCTTGATGCTTATTCGATGCATACCGGAAAATATGGGAAATGTGGGCGCAACATCAGGTGAATAAGGTAGATGCGGAGTGACTTCTCAACCCAACTCCTGAAGAGTTTCTTGCCAGCGTAGCAAGGTGCAGAAGAGCCCTATCGTGCAGTAATATTGTAACGTCGGAAATGCATATCCTCCAATTTCCATCTATTGTACTATAATTTTTTTCCTTGTTTTGTTACCTGAAGATATGACATTTCTGTGTCTTTATATATTGTAATTGTTTTACTATATATATATATATATATATATATATATATATATATATATATATATATATATATATATATATATCGATGTATAATTGCTTTGTTTTGTAAATATTATTTGTATTTTTACGCTGGGTCTGGCCTGGGGAAAACTATGCTATCGATCGAACGATTACATCGATAGGTCGTATGGGGAACCAAAGTGTTTAGGATCTTTGGTAGTGTTAACTCTGCCGCATGGAGCGCGGGCAGAGAGAGTCTGGCTGCAGTAGGGCGGTGGAGCAGGTGTGTTGTGTGACGCTCCCGCGAGTTGCCGCGCTTTTGGGGTTTGGCAGCATGTAACTGCGCTCGACTTGCTATGGTAGTTTTTGACACAAATTTCCATTAGGTGCACACGGTTTAATTTTTCACTGTCATTAAGGTCGATAAGTGAGTCTTCCTGGTCTTATTTTTGAACTATTCAGGGGGAAGCAATTACTTGTATGCCGCAGCGTCTCTGTTCCATCAGGTGCACAACATTATCTTTTGTAGACACGCGCAGGTTTTTGTACGGAGAGTTGCTGCTTTGCTTTGGCTCAGCCATTTCTTTCTTTTCCTAATGTTAGCACAAAGACACCGTTTCTCGTTACCAGTAACGACACAGGATCACAGGATATGAATGGTCGGTGATGTTCACGAGCTATTTCAAAAAATGGCTCTGAGCACTATGGGACTTAACATCAATGGTCATCAGTCCGCTAGAACTTAGAACTACTTAAACCAAACTAACCTAAGGACGTCACACAACACCCAGCCATCACGAGGCACAGAAAATCCCTGACCCCGCCGGGAATCGAACCCGGGAACCCGGGCGTGGGAAACGAGAACGCTACCGCACGACCACGAGATGCGGGCTCACGAGCTATTTGATGGCGAGCCAGCACAGGTGCACAAACGGCCAGTCACTGATATTTGTGACTTTGGTTCAGCGCATGCGGTACCCACACACCTGGTTGTTGAACCCCATTGCATCAAATTTCGGAACAGTGTGGAATGAATACAGTTAACCATATTCGCCAGCTCTCGCCATGGATTATTGTGGATTAACGCATATAAACGATCTTCATCGACCCACGAAAGTCTTCATGAATGTGGAGAGTCACCAATGTCAGTGTCCTTAAATCTAGAAAAGCATTCTATTGCAGTGCTCTCTGTAAGAGCGTTATCCCTATACACGGCGCTAACCTTTGTGGCTGCCTCCACTGCTGCGAATCGTCTATTGAACTTAAACAGAAGAAATGCTCCGATTTCTCCCTTGGTACTCCATTTTCTAGCATCCACAGCTGCACTCATTATCTCCTAATGACATTATGTAAACTCAGACAGCAACAGTGACCCACAAAAAAAAAGATTATAATCAATAAATAAACCCATAGCAACCGTAATACCAATAAGCTAAACAAAATCGCTGCGAAGTTATGGACCAACCTATCAACTCATACGACTGCCGTATAATTAGTGAACGTCTGCATAGCTCCACGAGGTCGCTACCTCATCGCTACAACAGCACTACACAGACTGATGGGGTTCAACCATACTGGTAAACACGTGAACGGTTAAGTGTTTGCTAACAGCTTGGTACAGCAGTGGAGACGTTTGTTGATCCTGGTCTCCTGACGGAGGGACAGTGGTTTGCGATACTGTTACCTTGTTTGTGTTCCATCGGCTTCCATACATATTTGTGTCTTTAATGTCATCTCCGAAGGCTCCTTCCAGTGACACAGACGGAAGTGTATCGAGTCCCATTAAAGAACAAAAACGAAGTTGGAGTAATAATTCGGCAGCAATTAACATAGAGTATCTCTTTGCCGTATTATCAACTATAATTGACTGTAAGACAAATTCATCATATACCTGCGATTGCCAGTCCTAACTGCCTCACCCTGTATCAAGTACTCAGTTTTCAAGGAATACACTTAATTATTTTACGTCTACTTCTGGTGCTTGGACATTTAACTGTGTCCTGGCTAAGGAAATAATTGTAGTTTCAGTGCTTTACTTTCACGCACATTATTTTCACGGATTTTAGCGAAGTCTAATATTATAGAATAAGATGAGGAATAATGCAGACTCACATCGTTATCCAGAATTTGGCAAGATGGACAGGCCTGTCTGCTTCAGGTGATGGAAATAACGTAATTCTACTGCGCAAACAAAACCACGTACTGCGCTTAATATAAGTGTATCACATTGCCAAAACTGCGGCAGTGACATTCAGAACTTTTTGTTGGAACCCTAATGGAACGTAAATAACGATACAATTCAATGACGAGGTAACACAGTATCAACAAACGTTTAGCTTATAAGAATGTGTAACTTTCTTGGATAGGCGAAAATAATATGATGGAACCGAATACAAAGGTAGGTGTTGTCCTTCAAATAGGTTGCAAACTGAATTTAATTGTGAAGACATTCGGTACTGCGAATCGCAAAAGGTTTCTACATGACATATAAAGATTTTTAATACCTTTACCTTACCCTCTTTTGGTAACTACGGATGAAACTGTGGTGTCATAGAAAGCTCATTTGAACGAAATTGCAACTAGTGGATAATGAATTTTTCTGTGATTCGATTTATCAAATACCATTATATTCAGTACAGTGTGACATGTCTTTGCAATCCCTGGCCGGCTGGTGTGGCCGAGCGGTTCTTGGAGCTACAGCCCGCAACCGCGCGACCGCTACGGTCGCAGGTTCGAATCCTGCCTCGGGCATGGATGTGTGTGATGTCTTTAGGTTAGATACGTTTAAGAAGTACTACGTTCTAGGGGACTGATGACCTCGGCTGTTAAGTCCTATAGTGCTCAGAGCCATTTGAACCAATTTTTTGCAATCGCTGCTCTATGAACTGAATGTGAGAGAGGGAGATAGAGGGGGGGGGGGGAGGGGGGAACACAGCAAGTGAACAACGACCTTCAAATTGATTTCGTTATAAATATAAGAGTTTAATGTAAATGGTTAACATGTATTCAGTAACAATTTAACTGATTTTTAATATCTCCTGACACTTCACAGGTCATGTACTAAATAAAGAAATAGGCATTATCAGCCCAATTAGATGTTACTCTATAGTGGCATATAGTGCTAAAAATTTTAGGAAGCATAATAACGCACAAGTAACAGCTTTTCATAATGTATCTCTTCCAATGCGACTTGTCGTGTATCACAATTTATTTTTGTGTTTCTATGTTAGCCGCTATGGCTACGGCATTTCAAAATCAGGATTCTTGGACCGTTGAGATAAATATCTCATTCCTTTCACGTGCAGCAGTGTTTTGAACAATGAGTTGTTATGGCTGTCGGAAGTGCTTGCTGATCGATCAGCAGACACACAGCAAATCGAAAGCAGGAAAGTAGTCTTTACTCAATGTACCTAATGTTACAACAGCACAGCACTCGGGGTTTGCCAGGACATGATAGTCATTAAGGGAGATACATCCCGTACATTTACTTCCCTATTACCTTTGTACACGATAATCTCGCACTTTATCTTCCCAAGTTTTATTCACGACAATCTTGCGTTCTATCTCTTACTCTAATGACTACGTCACTTTTGTCTCTAACTGGAGAAGCACGCTCATCAATTCTGATCAGACTGATGTACTGTGTCAAAGACATTAATCTGAAATGTAGTGTATTGCATCCATTTTTGTAGCTGTGACGTTCATGTCACGTTTGTATCGATCGTGCTAAAGTTCTCCATATTTTAAATCTTACAATTATCGGCGGTATCAAAAGCCAGTATGCGAAATATAAATAGATTCCAATGTAGCAATATAATATCACTACACTGATATGATGCTAATTATAACAGATGAATTTGGTACAAGACGTCCTTCCTATAACTAGGATACTAACTGCACACCCACTCAACTGCCTACTGAGGAGAGTGTACTTTGTTGGACTTAAAAATTTTATAGCATCCAGAAAGAGCGTAGATTATGTCTCTTAATGTTGAATACCACTTAATCTGCTTCTGGCATTTTCAATTTCGGCATCATTAATTGTTTCAGACATTGGTGGATTAAGTCTCACACATATGTGTACTTCGGTGTAGGGGCAAAAATTATTAGCTTTTTCAGAGATATTTTCAGTCTTGGACGTGAACTGCATGTTATTCTCATAGAATGGTCTTGAGAAATGTTAAATTTTGCTGTAACGAATGAGCTGGCCGTTCGTGTATAGTATTGAATTAATTACGAATAGGAAAAGTAGCATACATGCTCTAACTTACTGGTTTACTTGACACAGAAACAAGTGAAGCACAAGAATTGCACAGCATATGAAACTAACTGTTAATTCCACATCACCAAAATGGTTTAGAAATTAAAATATTTGTCTCCTGTTTGCTACCCGAGAATCATTTGCATCATTAACCATTGATATCCTACTCAAGTACTTACCATTTCATTTGCCGTTGTAAGACACATTTCTCCAAAATATCGTCAGATGCTCTTTCCCTGTTGTTTCTGAAGAAGTTTTCAGTTTATATTTTTTGTGGTCTGTATTGGGGTGGGTGCTCTGTTCAGTAGACATTGTAACGAGAAAGATACGTACATTTACATGACCAATCGTAATTGGTCTGATGCGTAATGCAGTTACCTTTATTGACGATAGGAAATGAAAAAAAATAAATCGATATTTTGTGCAGAAATTGCCTGTGGATACTTGTGACGCGGCAGGCGCCTTATTGATTCACCAATGATTGGGCTTCCCAGTTTGCCACCACTGTCAACAAATGTCCCCGAGTCGAATATTGCGTCAGACTAAAGTAGACCGTGCCCGCCCGGTCGGCCGTGCGGTCTAAAGCCGTCGGCACACGGACCGTGCTGTCGAACGTTAACGTTGAGCGTGCCAAGTTCAACGTGCTGCTGAACGCTCAGGAACGATGCGACTTACGCACACGGTACGTGGGCCCCAACGTGGTATACGCGATCGCAACGCACTCCAGTGGCAGTTGAGGGATATTTCTAGTTCGTAAATCACACTATTTACTCAACGGTCGCGCGTAAAATTCCCACGTTAGCTCTATTAAAACGCTCATTTCCTCCATCGTCCACGAAACGGAAAGTACCATGTCCAATCAATAAGGACACAGGCTTATAAAACGTCCATTACAAACAGTGCGTTACAAATTTGAAATACTTCTCCGCATACGATAGACATTATTTCATTATTTCCACATTTTAGCACAACCCCAAGGTCAGTGTTACTTGATCACTGTTCCTACCCAGTAGCAGAATCTCTGCAACATGTGAATTACGAAACGTAAAAGAAAAAGGAGCAAAATATCTTTATACAAGTAGCGCAAGCTATCCTGTAGATTAAGCCAATCGAACAGTCACCCCTCAAAAAAAGGTGAACTTATATTTACATAACATCAAGTATTATAGTATATACTTATATTAAACTAATAATAAAGTATCAGAACCTAATAAAAACGCGAATGTTGGGAAAAAATTTTTTGAGATGTCAGGACGCGATCTACCGCCCCTCGTATTATTTCAGTTGTGGACAGTGACGCTACTCATTACGCTAATGCAACATTACATCTCTTGAACCTAAGCATATGATTTGACTCCTTGCTGAAAATTTTAATCGTAGATATGTTACTGATTGAAATTTAATTATAACAAATTGTACCAAGAACAATGCGTTTAGGGTGGAACTTCAGTGTGTCGTTGCCTTCAAATAGCCTACTCTCATAATACGCAAGTTACAATAATTCTTTTGCCACGAATATGATGTTTCTCATTATTTTATTGGAACGAATCGCACAGGTAACAACGGGTTTTGCAGTAATTTTCAATTTGCTGGTGCTCAGAAACGGCATATATACATATAGGCTTGAAATGAATTCCAATATGGCGCCTCACAACTCTGTACTCAAGGGAAACGGCGAGCTTGTGACGTTGGTGGTGTTGTGTCATCTCATTGGTCAACGCTCAGACGCACGCTCAGAATATCTGACATGCCAGATATTGCTGTGCACGTTCGGAAAGACTCCAGAACGTGCTGTTCCACGCTATGATGTCAGAAACTCGGCACGCTCAACGCTCAACGTTCGGATGCACGGTCCGTGTGCCGACGGCTTAACGCACGGCTTTCCGCGCGGAAAGGAGCGCCTGGTCCCCGGCACGAAACCGCCCGGCGGATTTGTGTCGAGGTCCAGGGAACCGGCCAGTTTCTGGATGGTTTTTAGGCGGTTTTCCATATGCCTCGGCGAATGAGGGCTAGTTCCCCTTATTCCGCCTCAGTTACACTATGTCGGCGATTGCTGCGCAAACAAGTTCTCCACGTACGCGTACACCACCGTTACCCTACCACGCAAACGTAGGGGTTACACTCGTCTGGTGTGAGATGTTTCCTGGGGAGTCCACCGGGGGCCGAACCCCACAATAACCCTGGGTTCGGTGTGGGGCGGCGGAGGGGTGAAGTGGACTGCGGAGTCGTCTTGGGGTTGCGGACCACTGCGGCTGCGGCGGGGACGGAGCCTCTCCGTCGTTTCTAGGTCCCCGGTTACAATACAATACATACATACAAACAAGGTAGCACCGATCTGTCGGCTGTATACACAAATTTTTATTCAGGAAACATCTAGCTCTGTTTTGAAACGGAAGGCAGAGAGATGCTTTCCGTTGCCACTTAACGTATCATTGTTAACTCCACGTGCACAGAACAAAAGCAAAGTTGGAAACACAGACAGACACACTAGAGAGGAGATACCTCACGTCTCGCAGAAAGAACCTAATGTATATGGACGCTTGTCGACAAAAATACACTTCTCATCTTCAACTATAATTAGCTTTCTTTGCTGTATATGTAATACATTGCTTTCGAAGCAAGATAAAAATTTTGGGAACTCTAGAAATTATTTCAACCCCTTCAATAAAATTAATACCCTTGCTAAATGATTAGGCTGTAGATTGTTGTAAAGAAAGTGAGTATACGAGGCAATGTAAGGGTATGAAAAGACAAACTGCCTATTGGCTTCTGTCTCGGGTTCTTCGGCCGACGTTCATCTAATGATTTTTCTGACGTTTCGCCAGCACGAGTGGCTGGCATTGTCAAAGCTTCACCCTCCATTGCCGGTGGTGAACTGGAGCCGAGCTCGCGGCCGCAGACTATATGTACCTGGCGCGCCAACGTCCGAGGGCTTCTCCGCGGTCATTTCCGGTGCGGTTCTCCTCTTGCTACCTGCGACGGTCGTTCGCTGCAGTACGGGAAGCCAGGATCCATTTACCTTAAGGCTTTCCTCTTTCTTGTTGAAACTGTTCGCGTGTTTTTGGATTTCTACAGCTTCTCTGAACAAGCGCGTGTGATAGTGCTTCTCTACAGCCAGAACTTCCGTGTCGGCGAATTTTATTACGTGGTCGGTCTCATTCAGTGCGTGCTCTGCCACGGCCGATTTCTCCACCTGCCCCAACCTGCAATGTCACAGGTGGAGAAATCGGCCGTGGCAGAGCACACACTGAATGAGACCGACCACGTAATAAAATTCGCCGACACGGAAGTTCTGGCTGTAGAGAAGCACTATCACACGCGCTTGTTCAGAGAAGCTGTAGAAATCCAAAAACACGCGAACAGTTTCAACAAGAAAGAGGAAAGCCTTAAGGTAAACGGATCCAGGCTTCCCGTACTGCAGCGAACGACCGTCGCAGGTAGCAAGAGGAGAACCGCACCGGAAATGACCGCGGAGAAGCCCTCGGACGTTGGCGCGCCAGGTACATATAGTCTGCGGCCGCGAGCCGGCCTCCAGTTCACCACCGTCAATGGAGGGTGAAGCTTTGACAATGCCAGCCACTCGTGCTGGCGAAACGTCAGAAAAATCATTAGATGAACGTCGGCCGAAGAACCCGAGGCAGAAGCCAATAGGCAGTTTGTCAACAAGTGGCCACGAAAGCCTCAACAATTTGGTATGAAAAGAGTTAGATCTGTAGATACGACGTTCACAATGCATCTTTTTGCCTTTCATGTTTGCTATTTGAAAACAGTGATATATGGAGCACAAGGGGTGTTGAAGATCTAGGTCACGGTAATTCATTAATAAAAAAAAAAAACATAGCAGAAATCACAAACAGATAAACAACATAGTTAATCTTAGTGCATTAGGTAAATCTAATATCTGAGCAATATTAAAGTGCACCAATCATGATGACATAATGAAAAACAATCTGCTTATTTTTGTAATATTTTTGCATACTGATAAAAGTTTGAGTAAGTCATCATTGTAAATACGACAGATACAGTTGATTCCAATGGTTAATTATTTTTTTGGCTGTCGGAAGCAAGCATTATACGGCACATTGCCAAGGCTTGTCACTGCGACTCTGTCTCGAGAGGTCAGTTCTATTCTTTGGGACACCAGAACGACATCGGCGGAGTGACTTAAAAGTAGTCCACGCTTGTGTGTCGTCATGTGGTAGTCCAATTACCGTTCATATTTCCAGATGCTGTATTTCAACAGACTTGCTCGACCGAAATGCTGACGCAGCCAGTTTCTTAGTTGTCTTAAGGGGACCACACCGTGGTTAAAAAAAATGGCTCTGAGCACTATGGGACTCAACTTCTGAGGTCATCAGTTCCCTAGAACTTAGAAATACTTAAAGCTAACTAACCTAAGGAAATCACACACATCCATGCCCGAGGCAGGATTTGAACCTGCGACCGTATCGGTCGCGCGGTTCCAGACTGTAGCGCCTAGAACCTCTCGGTCACTCAGGCCGGTACAATGTGGTTCAGATCGAAAAAAATCGATTTCCGTTTATCATCATATTTCGATAGTATAAGGTTTTATTTAAGTACTCAGAAAAGGATTTAGCTGAAAAAAAAATTGTTTCGACTATTTAAAGAGCATTTTCCTACCACGTGTGTTTATGGGCCACGCCCGCTTTTCTGTCACCCACTTTTCTGCACATATTTTAGATCTTTATATCCCCTGCACTTTTTTTACTCCCGAGTGTGTTGATTATTCTTGGAATGCAACAGTCGGTATTATTTTGTTTCTACTGTTTGTAAACATCACGCTTTCAAACTGGCGGTTAGTTTCCTTCAAGTGTGATTGCGAGTAGTTGATATAGAAAACTTGCAGGTATACTATGGGCAGGCAATTAGGAGAAATAAAGAAAATCTGGGGGCAATGAAGAGAGGCAATGTTTGGGCCATATTCATCCATAAGTCCTCTACTGATTATAAGCCATGTCATGGATTGTGCCCATCAGGAGAAAATTCGCGGTGCAAATACAATAGGGCTCAGGCAACTCGATAATCTTATTCTCACCAGCATTCACTTCCTGTAGCTGTTATTACAGCAATTAAACCTATTTTCAGAGGCTTTGCTCATCCTGACCTTCTAAGGAAATGTCTGCATGGGTAGACACAGAACCCAGATGAATGTTTCAACAGCATAATTTGGAACCGCCTTCCCAAAACTGTACTTTTAGGCATGCATACAACGAAACTAGGAGTTCATAATGCTGTTATTACATTAAGTTGTGGTAATATTGGAAAGTGTTGGGTACTGAAAAAGATGGGAATTAATCCTGGTGAAAATATGATGACTGGGCTGCAACATTGCGATAAAAGGAGGGTAGCCGATGCAGACAGGTCAGCATCTAATATGGCCAAGGAAGCAAGACAAACATCTAGGAAGGTGAAAAAGAAGCTGGAGAACCTGCTAGAGGCCAACGAAGGGCCATCATATGCAGCAGGACAGTTTTTATTAACTGGAAGTAACAAATTTCAAAAGTTTTTTCTTTAAAGTCAAATTCCCGCGCACTAAAATTTTCAGTACATATGCCCAATTATATCAGAAACTACCGTAGATAAATGAATGAAACTTTCAGAGACTCTGCGTAACCTAACAAGCCACCTCAGGTACTACATTCATTAATATTCTCCCATTAGGAAGTTCACAAAAATATTTTCTGGAAGAAAAACTTACAATTTTTTGTTAATAAATTGAAAAAAGGGTTTATTAAAAGCTATAAAATGGATAAAGTAGATTTTAGTACAGTGGACTCTATTAACATCATATAACACACAGTAAAAGTATTAAGGTCCTGGATCAAATAGTTTTTTCAGAAATGGGTCATATACAAGCCTAAATTAACATGAATTAGATAGGCAGGGTGTGGTCCTCTTAAGTAAACGGTTTCCCGACTACAATCGTAATGAAGCCTTTGGCGCTGTTGGCATGGTCTCCTCCTTTACTGTTGCTGTTTCACGTAGGTGATCGGGAGGAGTGGCTCCAGGGAAACACCGTAGCTTCTTCAGAATAGTGGGTCGCTGTTGCACGAAGTAGCTGGCATACGTAACACATGAAGGCAAAAGGTATCTATTTTAGGTGACAAATATTACAATAATTATTTACACTGTAAGTTAGCTACTAGTCGTTGCACCACGTGTTAATTGTCTGTATATACAGGGTGTTTCAAAAATGACCGGTATATTTGAAACGGCAATAAAAACTAAACGAGCAGTGATAGAAATACACCGTTTGTTGCAATATGCTTGGGACAACAGTACATTTTCAGGCGGACAAACTTTCGAAATTACAGTAGTTACAATTTTCAACAACAGATGGCGCTGCAAGTGATGTGAAAGATATAGAAGACAACGCAGTCTGTGGGTGCGCCATTCTGTACGTCGTAAGCGTGTGCTGTTCACAACGTGCAAGTGTGCTGTAGACAACATGGTTTATTCCTTAGAACAGAGGATTTTTCTGGTGTTGGAATTCCACCGCCTAGAACACAGTGTTGTTGCAACAAGACGAAGTTTTCAACGGAGGTTTAATGTAACCAAAGGACCGAAAAGCGATACAATAAAGGATCTGTTTGAAAAATTTCAACGGACTGGGAACGTGACGGATGAACGTGCTGGAAAGGTAGGGCGACCGCGTACGGCAACCACAGAGGGCAACGCGCAGCTAGTGCAGCAGGTGATCCAACAGCGGCCTCGGGTTTCCGTTCGCCGTGTTGCAGCTGCGGTCCAAATGACGCCAACGTCCACGTATCGTCTCATGCGCCAGAGTTTACACCTCTATCCATACAAAATTCAAACGCGGCAACCCCTCAGCGCCGCTACCATTGCTGCACGAGAGACATTCGCTAACGATATAGTGCACAGGATTGATGACGGCGATATGCATGTGGGCAGCATTTGGTTTACTGACGAAGCTTATTTTTACCTGGACGGCTTCGTCAATAAACAGAACTGGCGCATATGGGGAACCGAAAAGCCCCATGTTGCAGTCCCATCGTCCCTGCATCCTCAAAAAGTACTGGTCTGGGCCGCCATGTCTTCCAAAGGAATCATTGGCCCATTTTTCAGATCCGAAACGATTACTGCATCACGCTATCTGGACATTCTTCGTGAATTTGTGGCGGTACAAACTGCCTTAGACGACACTGCGAACACCTCGTGGTTTAAGCAAGATGGTGCCCGGCCACATCGCACGGCCGACGTCTTTAATTTCCTGAATGAATATTTCGATGATCGTGTGATTGCTTTGGGCTATCCTAAACATACAGGAGGCGGCGTGGATTGGCCTCCCTATTCGCCAGACATCAACCCCTGTGACTTCTTTCTGTGGGGACACTTGAAAGACCAGGTGTACCGCCAGAATCCAGAAATAATTGAACAGCTGAAGCAGTGCATCTCATCTGCATGTGAAGCCATTCCGCCAGACACGTTATCAAAGGTTTCGAGTAATTTCATTCAGAGACTACGCCATATTATTGCTACGCATGGTGGATAAGTGGAAAATATCGTACTATAGAGTTTCCCAGACCGCAGCGCCATCTGTTGTTGAAAATTGTAACTACTGTAATTTCGAAAGTTTGTCTGCCTGAAAATGTACTGTTGTCCCAAGCATATTGCAACAAACGGTGTATTTCTATCGCTGCTCGTTTAGTTTTTATTGCCGTTTCAAATATACCGGTCATTTTTGAAACACCCTGTATCAGATTTCTCAATAAATTTCTGAAGCTACAACATCTACATCTATATTTCACAAGCGTTGTAATGGGTGCTTATGGCATTACAATCATTTCCACCCATGTGTTACGCGACCGTTTTTCCCAAAACTGGCGCACAGCTAGTATAAGACCACAGTTAAAAAAGAGTAAACGTATCCTAATAATTAATCCAGAGAGATTAATGACATGTACATCAGTACAAGAGATTGCAAGTAAGTACCGAACCTAGTCTACATTATTATACGTAACTCCATGGTTTATCTAAATAAGAGGCTACAAACTAGTGAATGAACATCAGGTCATGTAGTTCCACAGTGAGGAACACATTTCCCCATGAGAGATCCCGAAAAGTACTAGCCGGCAGCTGCACAGGTCAACACCACTGCCTTGTATGAAGAAAGGGAGTTGGGCGCCGGTCTCAGAAGTCACGATATTGATACCATCTCCTACAGTGTAGGGCTACCAGCAGAATCTGTTTTACAGCTTGAAGACAGAACGAAGAGAGATGCCGTTTTTGGCGACGTCTGGTTAGACGCTCTTGTAAATAAAACGTAAAGAACATGGCAGCCCTCAAAATACTCTGCAAGCAGGAGATAAGGTGGAATAAGAACCCACGGTCAGGCCACCTTTGAGGGCGTGGGACACCGCCGGGCCTAGTCACTGCAAAAACCGAACGTTTAACACAATGTAAGAGGTGCTAGTACTGGATAACATAAATAAATTACTTATTACAAACAGACAAACGGCTGTACTGTCGAGATCCCACGGCACTGGTCATAGTAAATGACAGAAAGACAGAGCTGAATGCAGTTTTCAGCACTAAACGTTAGGAAATATTTCACTAGTTAACCGCATGAAATGAGAGTCACTGAGGGAACCAGTTTCTTTTGAGGCAGTCTTTTACTGGTTGGCGCTCGAAATATCCACAGCTTAGCCAATTACATTGACGTAAAGAACGAAAACGCGAAAACCCGAATCTTCCATTTCGGAAGCGGACGAAATAAAATCACTTCTCAGCCACTGCTGTTCTTCGTCAGTGTCCGCTTCCGCCCCCGCCATGCTTAGTCTAGTTATCTCATCAGTTGAGCATCCAGATGCCTCTTCGAGGAAATGAACTGGATTTCTTACAAATATCTAGGACTAAGTTGAACTTAGCCCTCAAACAAGCTATTGGTGCGAAGCCGATGACTGATTTTGCTGCCACTTCAGCCTCCATCTGAGGATCAACATGACAGCGAGACAAATCGTAGGGACAGTCAAATTATTTCTGCTGAGACTTGCTTATAAATCTTTACTATCAATATGCTTTCTATTCTGACCACAGATGCAAACACACGTCCTTCTATACCGCTACCTGTCCAAAAAAAAAAAAAAAAAAAAAAAAAAAAACGTTTCCGCAGTCACGCTAATTTTTGATATCACGAATGAAGATTTGCTAAGATAACTGTCTGATATCGTGTATGTTTTTCAGATGACTTAATGTGCGCTTCAATGTAATAAACTGAGTTAATTGTCTTTCTTGTTTAATCTCGCAGGTGTCGAATTCCCTATCCATTACTTCGTGGTTTACTTACGCCGGATCGACAGGGCCCTCTTACATAGCTTAAAAGCTATGTTTTTAATATTATCCTGTGCACAATCAAAGATACTTATTACTTATGTCATTACCTATAATATTGGCACTAGAGCATATGCCAACTACTGTCACTTAACCCTTCCTCTTTTTAACAATCTTACTTTGGTCGTGTTCTATTTCATTATTTTTTATAACTGTAATGCCTTTTATACGTTATAAGCTCATCGCAGACTTCAACTACTGTGTCCTCCTTTATATTACGTTGTTCAATTAATTATTGAAAACTAGTGAAAGCCGACACAGCGACATCTGGTGAACTTACAACACATACATCTTGTGGCTACAGTATGGCAGCTTGTTTTGAACAATACTGCTACTGACAACATGATTCGTGCATATGATGTCATTTACGTATATTTGACGATGCTGAGGCTAATGCTGCATTTAACATTTGACGTTGCCACTATGGCTGCAGTACATTAGAACTTTGTTTTTATGAAACAGGTATGCCTCTTCATACTTAAAGCGCAAAAATGCATATACGAGGGTCACTCCAAAAGAAATCCACACTATATTTTTAAGATCCATCTTTAATTCCATATATTTGAAAGTTTTACGGTGAGTTGATACATCCTTTAGGAACAGTATTTTCATTTCTCCACATAATTTCCATCCCTCTTAACTGCCTTACGCCATCTTGGAACCAGCGCCTGTATACCCGCGAGGTAAAATTCGGGACCAACCTGTTGGAGCCACTGTTTGGTAGCGTGCACAAGGGAGTCATCATCTTCAAACCATGTTCCACGAAGAGAGTCTTTCAGTTTCCCAAAGAGATGATAGTCACATGTAGCCAGGTCCGGACTGTTAGGTGGGTGTTTCAGTGTTGTCCATCAGAGTTTTGTGATCGCGTCCATGGTTTTTTGACTGACATGTGGCAGTGCATTGTCGTGCAAGAGTAAAATATCCTGCGTTTGCCGATGTGGTCGAACACTTCCTTCCCCTATCACAACGTAGCGTGGTAATTCGTTCA
The DNA here is from genome assembly GCF_023898315.1 of Schistocerca nitens. Lineage (NCBI taxonomy): Eukaryota > Metazoa > Arthropoda > Insecta > Orthoptera > Acrididae > Schistocerca > Schistocerca nitens. The sequence continues at coordinate 26,674,637 of NC_064620.1, read as the reverse complement.
CTGTGATGCGTCTGTCAGCAGTCACCAATTCATTAACACTCTGCACATTGTCTGGAGTGTGTGCAGTACGAGGCCTGCCGCTGCGAGGACAATCCTCAATATTTCCGTACCCGCTTTCACCACGTAACCTGCTTGCCCACCGACTAACTGTACTGCGATCGACAGCAGCATCTCCATACACCTTTTTCAACCTCTTGTGGATGTTTCCCACTGTCTCGTTTTCACAGCATAGGAATTATATGGCAGCATGTTGCTTCTAAAGAACGTCAAGTCTAGCAGCGATCTTGAAGACATGCTGTGACGGCGCCACTCACGGGATCAGATTGAACTAAGTTTGAAAACAAGCGGGAAGCATGTACCTACACACTGTCAAACTTTCACACATGCAGAATGAAAACTGTATTTTTACAAAAATAGCGTGCATTTCTTTTGGAGTGACCCTCGTATTTTATAGTAGCACTTTGCATTATGGTCTATGTCTTGTTTATAACCTGTAGACAATCTGCTAGTGTATTTATGTTTTTCCCATTCTTTGCTGCAGATCTGATGATGGTCATTATAGACCGAAACCGGTTTGTGACCATAGAGGTAAATTAAAGGAATCTTAAAAGATAATACATCACCGTTCGCTAGCACATGGGATAAGACATCGTTAGAAATCTCCGTATAACATCAAATTTCTTCGTTTTTCTAGTTAATCATTAAGTGACAGAAATATATGGGGAAAAGAAGTACATTGCCTGACTCTTCTTGGAAATTTCAACAGGACACCTCTCAATGATGCTCTGCTTGTTTCTTGTAGCGTCCTCCACTAGAGTGGGTTGAGCATCACCGTAACGCTCTCACGCCGAGTAAACAATTCGATGACAAGGTGGGCCACACTTCGCTTTTGGCGGCTCTACAAGACAGCAGCAAGTGAGCCGCCATACTAAGCGAAAGTTGACGTGTGGCGGTGAGAGCGGGTTTTGGCCGGTTGGTTACCGTTAATCGTACACCGAGTGACCTGAATGATTTTCGGGATGTGCTGTGTGGCTGTGGCTGGTGAAACGCCTTACTCTGAGTTTCATGCAGTTTAATGCCAATTGCCTCTGCTGGGAATGTTCGTCTATTATCCCACCCAGCTACTGTATGGAGACACGAATTGTTTCGGTGAGCATTTCCGCTGCATGTACAGCACTGTACCGTGTCTCTCCAGTGCTTGAGTGGTGTGCTGGCGTGGGACTCAGTTTTTAGACTGCCTGTAAATTCTGCAGCAGTATGTTCTTGAACTGTACGATACGAAGTGCCATAAATTTAAATGGGTAATAATTCCAGCAGTGTTTACGGTCTGCCGGAAGTTGTCAGTTTGGGTAAATGCAATGCGAGAAATATGCATGGTAGCCTTCACGTGTTTTGTATTTCGTCACCCACGTTTAAATTTAAATTGAGGCTATGCTGATGAGTGAACTTTCTTGCAAGGGACCCTTTGAGTGCAAGGTCGCATAAGGCCCATGATGTTTACGACATTCGACGCCCCACATGTTGTCTACCATGCAAACACGATATTGGCTGTTAATGGCAACAGGCAACGGGAGTGGAGGTATCCAGTGGTGCACAGAGCCTGAGGTTATGGATCGTAGTTGAACTGCTTGGTCGACGAGTAACTTACAACAGAGCTACAAGGGAAGTGGTGTTGATACAAAGCAGAACTATGGCAACGATAAACAAACATTGCGTAATATCTACAACAACAGTTTCCCGAAGTTGACATTTCGCCAAAAAGGAACCCACCGAATTTCACAGAGTGAGAAAGAATTGGCAGATGAAATATTAGCGTTGTGGAATGTGTGATGTTGTATACGCTTGACTGTGCGGACAATGTACATTAGGAGTACAATAATGACGATACGTGCTTAACAAGTGAAAGAGGTACTGAGACAGGTGTTTGACCATAGAGTCCATCATCCTTGTCGAACAGTGAAACGTAGCCCAAAGAATGGGTACTAAACATAATTACGTACATATAAGATCATCCGCAGCATTGTAAAAAACATCTATGAACAGATTTCGAATAATTCCGCACCAATGTGACCGTTTATTGCATAATAAAAACTACGGATTTTCAAAGTAGAGCAAGGCGAACTTGTTACAAAAAGTGGCGTCAGCACGTTTGAAGGATGCTAAATACAATTTACACGATGTGCACGACAATGGCCTACTACGTTGTGCACATCAAACTGCACGCAACATTTTTCAACAGAAGCAGTGAATGGTTGAATAACTTGAAACAGTGCTACATAACTTCAAGAAGGAAGTTAACGAAACTTCATACATAGCGTCAACTTCACGTGCACATTAAATTGCGGAATCGACAGGAAATTTGTAGATAAGATAAACACACTTACTGTATCGTTCAGTAAGGAATTTCTTTTCAGTTGGGATCTTTCGGGATTTGAAGAGGAAATGTATTTCGAAGGTACCCAGTAAATTAGAAGTAATACGTTCAAATGGCTCTGAGCACTATGGGACTTAACTTCTGAGGTCATCAGTCCCCCAGAACGTAGAACTACTTAGACCTAACTAACCTAAGGACATCACACACATCCATGCACGAAGCAGGATTCGAACCTGCGACCGTAGCGGTCGTGCGGTTCCAGACTTTAGCGCCTAGAACCACGCGGCCACCTCGGCCGGCAAGTAACAAGAGACTTGTATCATGATAAACCCTGATCAATACCTTAACGCTTTCGTGTAAAATTATGCCAGCTGTTAATCTGAATGGTAAAATGGCTGGAGAGTTATTTATTGTGCTGCTAGAAGTAGGAGGTGCTTTGGCCCTGCTCGTGTGTGTGATTTGCAGGGGCAGTAACGAAAACTTACCTCACAGACAGCATGTGACGTCGCGAGTTAATGCGCGATAACATTAGTTGCCATACAGCTCGCAGTATTAGAGCCGGAGGCTGTCAAAGAAAGCGCTACTTGCGTCTTTGCCAATGAGTTATGTACACCTGCTACTACGGCAGCCTAAGAACGGCTCCTCTGTCACTTCTTAGCGACCGTACATTCACCAGCTATAAGTACCTAAATAAATGATATTAAACATTATTCAATCACATTCCAAATCGGTACACTATCTTTTGACATTCAGGAGAAGATTGTATCCAAATTTCAGCTTTATAACTATCCTAGTTTCAGAGATAGAAAAAATTGCTAAAAAAGTCAAAAACGAACACTTAGGAAACGAAATTCAGTTAGGAAATATAATACTTTATTGTTTGGTATTATCTAAACACATAAACTGAACTCTCAGTGTGCAGAATTAATTAACTGAGTTTTTCAAATCAAAACTTTAATTATTTTTTTCTTTTCGTAATATAAAAATCAGACAAAATTAATATTAGTTTCTAAGATTGTTGTGGGAGTATATGTGAGTGAATGAGAGAGTGCACGTGGGACATTCGTCAACTTTTAATGTTGCGTTATATACCGTCCTAAGTAACCTGCAAGAGCTACACAATCCTGGCGTGGGAAAATGTTCATGGGGAATTTACCAACTTTGCTGATGACGTTTGTCTGGGTGTGATTGCTATTGTAACAGAGCATCCAGAGAGTCAGCTGGTATCATCTGCATCTAAATGATATTTCCAGATTTATTGCCTTTTCGTTTTCCTTCATTGAACATTACTTTAATATTTGCATGTCAGATTGACGTAAATGCGTCTGAGTATAAGTATTGGTGCTGACCAGTTTTGGCGGGAATTTGATCATGAGCGAGCATTCTGATTGGCAGCGAGTATGGTCAGCCAATCAGAATTCAGACGGTTCCCGCTCATTACCTGATAGTTATACTGGGAGTGAGTTCACAAGAAGGGAGTCGCTCGCTAGCTTTGAACGCGGATGGTCAGGTTACTAGTGTGAGTCAAAATAATGTGTAAAATGAAGGAATAATTGATTTCCTCGCGTTTGATACGTGTCGTGACTAACGCTGATGTAGTTATGGACAGTTTTGTGAAGTTTGGAAGTCTTAGAACTGTTTTTGTTGGAATGACATCCGCGTGTGATAATTTGGCCTTTGTAGTATCCACGTGGCATGTTTCAGTATTCAACCACCGAGCATTTTTGGCGAGCAATTTCTTTTTTGAAATCCACCAGAAGGACCGAATGTAAGTGGCGGAATTAATGACTGTGGAAACGTTGTTTAACTCGGGTCGGATTTAGAAAAATTTCTGGCGGCTGTGCATGCGAAATGAGTGTATGAATAGTGAACTTGACAAAAGTAACCAATAGTTTAAACGTGGACTGAATAGTACCGTTTCTTTGGTTATAAAAACAAATAAACATTTTTGCGTGGAAATTTCGACCATTATTTTCCACAAGACAATCCATTATCTTACCGACCGATAAATTTTTTATTGACAGTTTTTCTACAGAACTTTTTCCCATTACTAGAGTTGCGCGGCGTCAGTAATTGTAGATATTAGATGGTGTTTTTTATCAACGCTGCTTTTACATCATCTTGTAAGTATCTACTTTCCGAGTGAAGGGACATAGAGCATACGCTCTTCTGAGGTAGGTGAATTTCTAATTCGTAGCCTGCACACGGAGTCTCAAAACCCGCCACGCCGCAAGCAAGAGTGGGAAAATGGGCGTAAGAGGACTAAAAGTATGGCATGGGTATTGCTTTTGTCAACAGCTGATCAAAATAACTTGCTTTTGCTGGTCTGTGTATTAAAATCATACTCCTTTATAGAAAACTATCGCTCATGAAAAGTGTGTGACATTGCGGTTCATACAACATGGAACCACTCGTCGGATTCAGCCCCTCGATGTTTCGTTTTACAGTACTTGTGAAACGTATTATCGTACTACCTGCACCTACACTTTAAAAGATAACGAGTTTAGCAGTAAGCTCCACGACAGACAGGCTTACGAAAGATTGAACTTGGAACATCCCAAACAAGGGATTCCTCATCAGAATGATGGAAGAACACTCAAGAATAGGTCAACATCCCTGTATATGACTGCGTGTAGTTGTGTGCACCCTTCTTAATGGTACTGCTTGTTTTCCTCTGTTCCAGTTGCTCCCTCGGTGAAGGTCCCCAACCAGCTGCTTGGAGCCCCCCTGGGAACCGACGTGCAGCTTGAGTGCTACGTGGAAGCCTTCCCCAACACCATCAACTACTGGGTCAAAAACAGGGGAGAGATGCTGCTAGACGGGTAAGAAAGCTGCTCGCGCCTTGTCTATCAAATACTGGGCAGAGGGCTACTATGACGTTACACGTACTATGCAGTTACATGTATTACAAACGATCTGTTCATATCCCGTGTATTTGTACAAAATGCAGTTGATACTGGCTGCTTTCAGCACTTAGATGCAGGTATAAATTTTCTGGATCGGAAGTTCGGCCCTTTTTGCCTTATTTGCAGTGACTTCTTTAGTTGCTGATCACAAGTAGGTCACAGCTCAACCAAATCCTCTCCGGGTTCCAGCCGCGCCAGGTGTTTCAAACCCCACGAGCTGTCCACCGAACGTTTCTCGGCTACTGTCATGTTGTAAATGATTTCCGTGTCGCCGTGCCCTCGCCGTTATAAGGCCGCGTTGATGGCTGTGACGTCACTCGTGCCTGCTTTCTCACCAGATCTGGGCCAACGAGATACACGAGCTCTGCAACGAACTTTTGACATCACACTGGTCGGCTTGTCCGCCAATCTTCGCCAGTTCTCGGCTCTGTGCAGGACCCACGAGAAATCAGTACTTAATTGAAAAGATACTCGCTAAATGTCTTAATTTTTTCGTGTGCTATCGAGAACTTTCAGGTATTTAGACGCTCAGGCAAGAATTATTCTAACCGTCTGAAGTAATAACTCACTCACCGCTGGAAGCAGCTGCTGGTACTCTTAAGACCTGCTGTGTCACGTGATGTGACGTACGCGTCACACCCTGACCTTCTCGTTGGCGTCATCACCAAATATAGTGACGTTTTCGTCCCTCGTCCGTCACGCCCGCATCAAGTTCGTGGTGGCCGGGTGCCAGGCGGCGTTGAGCTACAAACCGCCGTCTTTATTGGTGGTGTTCTCAGTGACTTCTATTCCTACACCTTCTTATATAGGGTGTCCCATTTATGTTGACCACCCTAATTAACTGTTTGTCCAGATGCAAATTACAAAATAATTCAAGCAAACGTTCTTCAGCCCTCAGGGGGACATTGATCAGCATGATTACCTTCGTTTGTAGCTTTGTTTTTTTGTTACAGAGGTATGAGCAACGGTATGACTTTTTTTAAATGGCAACATGTATTTTTTATTCGGTAATTCATTTCCTCTCCTAAAGACTTAATCAAAAATGTATAACAGAGTACCATTCACTGAAACACAACGTTATTGATTACGTAACACAACACTGACTTTGAGGCTGGGATCACAGACTCGTCCACTTGATGGCATTGTCAGAAAACAAATGAAAACCAAGAAAAAACATAACACAAAATGGACTTTGACTCTCGTGTATCATTGCCCAGGAGTAGAATATTCATAGGTGGTCAAAGTGGTGACTGTTGACACCAATACACTGGTGCACTCGTTGAATGACAGAATTATATACTGCTCCCAGTGTTGCCTGCTGAAGAGAATAACAAGTGAACACGGTACGTTGCTGCAGGTCCTCTGGAGTTGTGGGAAATGGCGATAGACAACGTCTTAAATGCATACCCAAAGAAAAAAGTCCAGAGGATTTAACTCATGAGACCTAGCAGGCCAAATAACTGTTCCACCTCGACCAATCCATCTGGCAGGATACCTTCGGTTCAGAACACGACGTGCACGCAAGGCACTACGTGCTGGACATCAATCGCGTTGATACCACATAAGCATTCTGGTTCTTAGCGGCACTTCATCCAGAAGAGGAGTAAGAATTCGTCTGAGGAAGCTGGCATACGCTGTGCCGTTTAGACTACCATGGATGAAACAAGAGCCAATAATTGTAGTACCAAGCATCCCACACCAGTCGTTAACTGTGCATTGACGCTGACGTTCCATCTGTATAAGCCATCGTGGGTTGTCGCTACACCAATAATGCATGTTCCTTATATTTATCTGTCCGTTGTTTGAGAAGGAACTTTCATCGGTACATAGAACATTGGAGAAGAAGTTCGGGTTGGCGAGCATTTGCTGCTGTGCCCACTGACAGAACTGTACACAATTCTGGAAATCATTCCCACGCTGTTCCTGATGTTCGTGTGCATGTTAAGAATGGGACCGGTGACGTGTAAGAATACGATGTACACTGGTTTTATGAATGCCAATATGGTGTTCAAGGCGTCGTGTGCTCACATGTGGATTCATAGCAACGGAAGCGAGAACAGTAGCTTCGGCAGCTTCGTCATTGCAAATGCTCCGACGACTGCGTTGTCGTGTTTTGAAACTTCCCGTTTCTTGAAGTGTCGCAACAAGACGAGAGAACACCCGTCGGGACGGTGGGTTCTTGTCAGGGCATCGTTCTCTGTACAGTTCCGCTGCCTGCGTAGCATTTCGCCTACCTTCAACAACAACAACAATAAAAGAAACGTTATGTCAATAGAGATTGTAGGGAGGACAGCATTTACTGTATGCCCACTCTACACAACAGTATTTAATGGGACTAAACTACTATACGAGGTGCGGCTAGAAAAAAACCGGACTGATGATGGAAAAAACATTTATTTACAATTATTTACAATTTCATGTTATCTCCTTCAATGTACTCTCCTCCTCGGTCTACACCGCTCCATACGAATTTTCCACTGTTCATAGCAATGCTGCAGATCATTTTCTGTAAGTCCATACATTACTTCCGTCGCTTTTTCTTTTACTGCTTCAACAGTCTCAAATCTAGTTCCTTTCAAAGCTGACTTGACTTTAGGGAAAAGAAAAAAGTCACAGGGGGCCAAATCAGGTGAGTAGGGTGGATGATCTAAGATGGGAATGTTGTGTTTTGCCAAAAACGTCTTCACTGACAACGCACTGTGAGCTGGGGCATTGTCTTGGTGAAGGATCCATGACTTTTTTCTCCACAAATCGTTCCGTTTTCTCCGTACTCGCTCACGTAGGGTAGCCACAACGCTAATGTAGTAATGCTGATTCACTGTTTGTCCCTCTGGTACCCAATCAATGTACACAATCCCTTTGATGTCAAAAAAAAAAAAAAACAATCATCATTGCCTTGAATTTCGATTTTGACATTCGTGCTTTTTTTTGTCGTGGAGAACCAGGAGTTTTCCAATGCATCGATTGGCGTTTAGTTTCGGGATCGTAAGTAAAAAACCACGATTCATCGCAAGTAATGACATTTTGTAAGAAGGTGGGATCACTTTCAATGTTTTCCAGGATGTCAGAACAAATCATTCTTCGGCGTTCCTTCTGTTCAATTGTGAGACACTTTGGAACCATTTTTGAACACACTTTGTTCATGTTGAAACTTTCATGAAGAATCTGCCTAACACTTTTCTTGTCAACTCCTGTTAACTCAGACACTGCTCTGATTGTTAAACGGCGATCTTGTCGAACAAGTTTACCGATTTTTTCAATGTTTGCATCAGTTTTTGCTGACAATGGTCTGCCAGTACGAGTGTCATCACTGGTGTCTTCGCGGCCATCTTTAAATCGTTTAAACCACTCAAACACTTGTGTTCGCGATAAACAATCATCGCCGTACACTTGTTGTAACATTACAAACGTTTCACTTGCAGATTTTCCGAGTTTGAAACAAAATTTGATGTTAACACGCTGTTCTTTCTGTACACTCAACATTTTCCGACGCACAGACAAAACGTCAACTACTTAAAACAGACGCCACGGGCAGACTGAGTGCAGGAGGCAGATGAAACTCGAGCAGTAGGCGGAGCGAGAGTCACGTGACAGGCCACGCGACTTTCAGCCTTATTGCATTCGTTTTATTGTTTCACCAGTACTAGTCCGGTTTTTTTCTAGCCACACCTCGTACTATACGTACCCATACATAAGAAAACAGTATTGCCACTACTGTTCTGCTAACTTACATTTCCCATAGATGAGTGGTATTTCTACGATTTCTTAGTTGGTGTACATTCTACTCACACAACTCTTAAAGTGACTACGGTTGACGGAATGACGGGTGTGCATTCTAGTTATGTTTACATTTGTCCTCTGTCAACGTCAGCACGTGAATGTGTTCCATTACCACGAGGACCTCCACTAAGCGCTGGGAGCGTCAACGTCAATGTTGTGTTATGTAATCAATAACGTTGTGTTTCAGTGAATGGTACCCTGTGATACAGTTTTGAATAGGTCTTTGGGAGAGGAAATGAATGACCGAATAAGAAATACAGGGTGCCATTTAAAAAAGTCGTACCGCTGTCCATATCTTTGTAAAAAACAAAGTTGCAACGAAGGTAATCATGCTGATTTATATCCCCCTGACGGATAAATGACATTAGCTTGAAACATTTTGTAATTTGCATCTGGACAAACGGTTATTTAGGATGGTCAAGATAAATGCAACAGCCTGTATAACGCAGTCTCAAAGTAAGCTCGTCCTCATAATGTTTCGTTGAACATAATTAGGTGTCGATTCTCTAGAGCGTGTTTTACCAAGGCTTTTCTCCGCAGATTGTAAGCGAATGCACCTCTCGTGTTGTTCCACAGTGCGGGCTGTTTGACCGATGTAGTAGCAGCCACATTGACATGGTGTCTTGTACACCTCAGGCGTTCTCAACGTCAGATCGTCGTTCTCAGGACTCATGCGTTGTCATATTTGTGCTGGGTCCTCAACAGCGAGGAAATGTTGCGCCTCTTTAGGAGCAGGCCAATCTTTCCCGACACTGTGTCACAGAAAGGCAGAAACCGTAAGTTTCTTTCCCTCTTCTTCGGTGATGATGTTGTTGTTGTGGTCTTCAGTCCTGAGACTGGTTTGATGCAGCTCTCCATGCTACTCTATCATGTGCAAGCTCCTTCATCTCCCAGTACCTACTGCAACCTACATCCTTCTGAATCTGCTTAATGTATTCATCTCTTGGTCTCCCCCTACGATTTTTACCGTCCACGCTGCCCTCCAATACTAAATTGGTGATCCCTTGATGCCTCAGAACATGTCCTACCAACCGATCCTTTCTTCTGGTCAAATTGTGCCACAAACTCCTCTTCTCCCCAATACCTCCTCATTAGTTATGTGATCTGCCCATCTAATCTTCAGCATTCTTCTGTAGCACCACATTTCGAAAGCTTCTATTCTCTTCTTGTCCAAAGTATTTAACGTCCATGTTTCACTTCCATACATGGCTACACTCCATACAAATACTTTCAGAACTGACTTCCTGACACTTAAGTCTATACTCGATGTTAACAAATTTCTCTTCTTCAGAAACGCTTTCCTTGCCATTGCCAGTCTACATTTTATATCCTCTCTACATCGACCATCATCAGTTATTTTGCTCCCCAAATAGCAAAACTCCTTTACTACTTTAAGTGTCTCATTTCCTAATCTAATACCCTCAACATCACCCGACATAATTCGACTACATTCCATTATCCTCGTTTTGCTTTTGTTGATGTTCATCTTATATCCTCCCTTCAAGACACCATCCATTCCGTTCAACTGCTCTTCCAAGTCCTTTGCTGTCTCTGACAGAATTACAATGTCATCGGCGAACCTCAAAGTTTTTATCTCTTCTCCATGGATTTTAATACCTACTCCGAATTTTTCTTTTGTTTCCTTTACTGCTTGCTCAATATATAGATTGAATAACATCGGGGAGAGGCTACATTCCTGTCTTACTCCCTTCCCAACCACTGCTTCCCTTTCATGTCCCTCGACTCTTATAACTGCCATCTGGTTTCTGTACAAATTGTAAGTAGCCTTTCGCTCCCTGTATTTTACCCCCGCCACCTTTAGAATTTGAAAGAGAGTATTCCAGTCAACATTGTCAAAAGCTTTCTCTAAGTCTACAAATGCTAGAAACGTAGATTTGCCTTTCCTTAATCTTTCTTCTAAGATAAGTCGTAAGGTCAGTATTGCCTCACGTGTTCCAGTGTTTCTACGGAATCCAAACTGATCATCCCCGAGGTCGGCTTCTACTAGTTTTTCCATTCGTCTGTAAAGAATTCGTGTTAGTATTTTGCAGCTGTGGCTTATTAAACTGATTGTTCGGTAATTCTCACATCTGTCAACACCTGCTTTCTTTGGGATTGGAATTATTATATTCTTCTTGAAGTCTGAGGGTATTTCGCCTGTTTCATACATCTTGCTCCCCAGATGGTAGAGTTTTGTCAGGACTGGCTCTCCCAAGGCCGTCAGTAGTTCCAATGGAATGTTGTCTACTCCGGGGGCCTTGTTTCGACTCAGGTCTTTCAGTGCTCTGTCAAACTCTTCACGCAGTATCGTATCTCCCATTTCATCTTCATCTACATCCTCTTCCATTTCCATAATATTGTCCTCAAGTACATCGCCCTTGTATAGACCCTCTATATACTCCTTCCACCTTTCTGCCTTCCCTTCTTTGCTTAGAACTGGGTTTCCATCTGAGCTCTTGATGTTCATACAAGTGGTTCTCTTATCTCCAAAGGTCTCTTTAATTTTCCTGTAGGCAGTATCTATCTTACCCCTAGTGAGATAAGCCTCTACATCCTTACATTTGTCCTCTAGCCATCCCTGCTTAGCCATTTTGCACTTCCTGTCGATCTCATTTTTGAGACGTTTGTATCTCTTTTTGCCTGCTTCATTTACTGCATTTTTATATTTTCTCCTTTCATCAATTAAATTCAATATTTCTTCTGTTACCCAAGGATTTCTACTATCCCTCGTCTTTTTACCAACTTGATCCTCTGCTGCCTTCACTACTTCATCCCTCAAAGCTGCCGATTCTTCTTCTACTGTATTTCTTTCCCCCATTCCTGTCAATTGTTCCTTTATGCTCTCCCTGAAACTCTGAACAACCTCTGGTTCTTTCAGTTTATCCAGGTCCCATCTCCTTAAATTCCCACCTTTTAGCAGTTTCTTCAGTTTTAATCTACAGGTCATAACCAATAGATTGTGGTCAGAGTCCACATCTGCCGCTGGAAGTGTCTTACAATTTAAAACCTGGTTCCTAAATCTCTGTCTGACCATTATATAATATATCTGATACCTTTTAGTATCTCCAGGGTTTTTCCATGTATACAACCTTCTATCATGATTCTTAAACCAAGTGTTAGCTATGATTAAGTTTCTTTCTGTCTTCTTCGGTGATGATGTCGTATCGTAATACAGAATGGAAGGAAAAGAGGTGTGAGGTCAGTCTGCCATTTCAGAGCGGTGAGAAGCAAATGCAGAAAGATAAATTCCCAGTGAAGGCAAGCTGCTGCCTTGGATCAGCGCCAATCACTGTCACAGGACACCAACGAGAGGCGCGGACTCTGGAAGTCTACAGGATACTTTCAGCAGGAGACTCACAGAATTCAGAGGTCTGAATAACACAACTTATTAGTTATCTAACTACTACACTGAAGGCTAATTCTAAACATTAGAAAAAGTAAAGGAGGCTATTAGCACAACGGAAGTCAGTGTCTACATCCATGTGGATGGGAACTAAAAGAAGTGGACAACACTAGCAACACGTTAGGTGCAAACTTGAGGGCAGCACTCCAAGTGAGAAAAACAGGCTAGCCACTAGTGACACGGGGTCGCAGCCCCAACGACCTGACAGAGCCCTCTATGTACACTCATGCTCATAAATTAAGAATAATGCTGATACATGGTGAAATAACCCTCTGGTGGGCGGTTTGCGGCATGAAATCATCTCGGGGTATGACCATGCGGTGCATTTGACCTGCGGTCGTCGCACGGTGGCGCTGGCAGCAGTCCACAATCGAAGAGATGTGTTGGTATATGTCAGAGTATGGTGCAGCGAGTAAGTTTGCAGACGTTTTCAGACGTGCTAATGGTGACTGTCTGCTGAAAATGGCTCAAAGAACATATATTGATGACTTTTTTAGCATTAGAATACTAGGGTGCTTGGAGGCCGGTCAAACACAGCAAGTCGTAGCACGGGCCCCCCGTGTGCCACAAAGTGTGATCTCGAGATTATGGCAACAGTTCCAGCAGACAGTAAACGTGTCTGGGCGCTACAGTTTGGGACGTCCACAGTGTACAACACCACAAGAAGACCAATATCTCACCATCAGTGCTCGCAGACGGCCACGGAGTACTGCAGGTAGCCTCGCTCGGGACCTTACCGCAGCCACTAGAAAAGTTGTCTCTAGACACACGGTCTACAGACGACAGAACAGACATGGTTTACCCACCCGGAGACTTGCAAGGTGCATTCCACTGTCCCCTGGTCGCAGGAAAGCCTGTAAAGCCTGGTGTCAAGAACACAATACATGGTCATTGGAACAATGATCGCAGGTTATGTTCACGGACGAGCCCAGGTACAGTCTGAACAGTGATTCTCTACGGGTTTTCATCTGGCGTGAACCAGGAACCAGATACCAACCCCTTAATGTCCTTGAAAGGGACCTGTACGGAGGTCGTGGTTTAATGCTGTGGGGTGGGATTATGATTGGTGCACGTACACACCTCCAAGTGAAAAAAAAATAGACATGTCGGAGCTTACCGAAGGATGGAAGGCTATAACCCAACAGCTGCTCGACCACCTGATCCAGAGTATGCCGACCTGTTGTGCGGCCTTTGTACGTGTGCATGGTGATCATATCTTGACAGAGGAACTGTAACAGGTCAGGTGTATCAGGACTTAATTTTGCACCAGTATGTCCACCTTTTCAGGGTTGCTGTGGGTCCAACCTTCCTTCTTAAGGATGACAACGCATGGCTCCACCCAGCTGCCATCATGGAGGAGTACCTTGAAACAGAAGATGTCAGGCAAATGGAAGGGCCTGCCTGTTCTCCAGACATAAACCCCATAGAGCACGTCTGGAATGCTGGAATGCTCTCGATCGACGTATCGCTGGACGTCTTCAAACCCCTACCACAGTTCAGGAGCTCCGACAGGCACTGGTGCAAAAATGGCAGGCTATAATCCAGCAGTTGCTCGACCACCTGATCCAGACTATGCCAACCTGTTGTGCGGCCTGTGAACGTGTGCATGCTGATCATATCCCATACTGATGTGAGGGTGCATGTGCAGGAAACAGATCCGTTTTGTAGCACATGTGTTTCGGGTCGGTTTTCTCAACTGATCACCAATACCGTGGACTTACAGATCTGTGTCGTGTGTGTTCCCTATGTGCTATGCTATTAGCGCCAGTATTCTGTAGTGCCACGTTGTGTGGTACCACATTCTGCCATTATCCTTAATTTATGAGCATGAGTGTATACAAAAACAAGGATTTTTTAAATCGTCGCACTATTTATCCTTTTCCGTAGTCGACCCACCAATCCACCGAGACTTAACAAGCTTCGCCCAGTCTGGCGAGTCGTTCTGCACCTCCTGGCTAACCACATTTAGATTCCTCCCCTATTCCTACTAGGTCGGTAGTGTTGCTTCTGGACTTGTATCAACAGCATTCAGCTGAAAGCTAAACGTCACTGCCACTCCTATTATGGCCAGCAACAACATTGTTTTACGTCAATTGCCCCCCCCCCCCCCTCAGTCCTTTTGTAAGCGGCGGCTGCTGTAGTGAGCACTGTAACCCGCGTAAACCCACTGGCGTTGAAGTTCCCAGGAGCAATTATCAAGCTTGTTGCCTGTGCCTTTTCGTGGCCATGTACTACTGTCACGACTTACATCGGTGTCTAGGCGGTGAACAGAGTTACCAGTTACCTCTGAAGAGAAATGTCTCCCTTGCGACAGCTGCCGGGGGCGTCTGCAGTTTGCAGGGCTCTAGTGTTACTATTTAGCTCAGGTAATATAAACGCTACCACTTTTGCCTGCTCTCTGTATTGTGTCTCCGATTTCCTATCTTGGAGTGCCTTGATGGCTCCCAACAGGCCCAAGCACTGTGCTTCTCTGCAGCAGAATATGCAGCACCACTTTGGTACAACTCAGGTGGTTACGGTATTGAATGAGACCTGGACGCACTGTGACTGGCTGCGGATGACCAACTCCTGTCACCAAAATCTATCAAATTACGCTTATACCGCAACCTGACGTCCGCAGAATAACAACCGCAGAAATGGAGAAAAAGATGCAGGAAACAGACCTCCGGCATCTCCAGTTTGGACATGAAGCAAAAAACCGTAGGCTGAGCTCAAGAAGGAGCTTTATTCACACTTCAGCAATTCCGTCAGCACTTCGAACCCGCCGAACAGAGCTATGGCAAGATTCATTAACTAAAAGTGGTAAGAAGAACCTTCCACCGAGTTTCATCTGCCATATGCGTCACGGAAGGCTCTAAACCGATTGATGACGGGAGTTTCAAGATGCAAGGCGAACTTCAGGAAGAGGGACTACACCACGGAGGAGGATGCATGTGAGTGTGGCGACCTACAAGACAACATCTCATGGTCTGCAGACACCTGCACGACCCTTGCACCACAAAAGATATCAATGCAGCAAGTGATAAAGCCATCAAAATCGCGGAATTCTAGAGCTTGTCGTCCATTTAATAGAAAAACAAATGTGTCCTGTGTTATGTTAGTACATTTGGTACCTTGTATCGCTGTACTGTGCTTTTATTCACAACGTTGAATTTTAATTATTTTGTATATCTAAGTCCTGGACACGTTAAATAAATAAATAAACATGTCAAACAATGTGGGGGTTGGGTGAGGTTCTGGAAAGGGGGGGGGGGAAGAGCAGGAGGTTGCATGGAAAACCGTGCATCTTTTGTGGCTGTTGAGCGTAGTTCCACTTGCTGCGTTACGGGGACGAGATTCTGCAGCCAATAGTGGGACCATATCGACAACATTTTGATCCAGGTTTCGTCTTGATAAGTGATAACCAGCGTTCTCATCGTGTTCTGCCTTCAGCGTGCTAGTATCAACAGAATGGATTGACCGTCCTGTTTCCCACATGTAAGGGACGGATTGAAACGAGCTGTTTTTGGATGTGAACGGCCACCACGCATTCTACGCTGCTTGCCAGGATCGCTGTTGAAGAGCGGACATTTTGAATCAGTGAACTGGTGATACGCCGCGGCGGATTCACTCGTGCATCCGACCAACGTATGTTCCACCACGACGTTGCATAGGACTGCCGTGAAGAACCTTACACCTCTACCTGGCCTCAACCACCCCCACTCCAGCCATGCGAACAAGACGATTTTGTCGTTTTCATTTGGTGAGCTAGACACATTGGAAATGGCTATATACTCATGCCTCACAGGCAACTTTTCTTTTAATCAAAATATCCACGGGTTTGCTGCCGGTCTATAGTGTCCAACGGGCACAATATTTCGGCGATCATACATGTCGCCATCATCAGGTGAACTGACGGACTGAGCTCCTGTGAACGTACCGGCACGGAGATCCGTACGCTAAGGCTGCTCAGAGGGAACTGGGTTCGGTCGCGGCGGCGGCCGATTTAAATACCCTCCGCCCGCGGCGCACTCCCTCCACCGTCCGCGCCCCGCGCCACGGTCGCGCGGTGGAACAGATTGCGACGGCGTCTGAGATGACGTCGGTGTGATGGCTCTGTCCGCCGTGGTCGTCACAACTATACGTTTGCTCGATGTACTCTTGATTAACCCGATCGCTGGTTCCCAAGCCTTGCTAAGATTATAGCCACAGTCGCGGTTTATGAGGTCGTCATTGGTGCGAATTTCGATGGCCTCTCTAACAACGCTGTCCCAGTATCTCGACGTCTGTACCAGAATCCTCGTGCGGTCATACTCCATGGCGTGATTTTCCGACAAACAATGTTCAGCGACCGCCGACTTGCTCGGATACATCAGTCGAGTGTGCCTCTGGTGTTCACGGCATCGATCCTCGACGGTACGCATCGTCTGACCAATATACGACTTGCCACATTGACACGGAATCTGGTACACGCCGGCCTTCCTCAAACCGAGGTCATCCTTGGCGCTCCCCACCAGTGCACGAGTTTTATTTGGAGGACAAAACACAGTTCCGACCCGGTGTTTCTTCAGAATGCGGGCGACTTTCCCCGAGAGTGTGCCTGTGTATGGAATAAATACAGTGCCTACCTCCTCCCTCGTGACTTCATCCATCTCAACAGGTTGTGCAGCAGTGGTTGGGCGGAGAGCACGTTGAATCTGCCACTCTGAGTACTCTAGTACATAGGGCGCGCACTATCTCTGACGCAGAGAGTCTACCCCAGGAATGGGAACATCTGAGAACTGTTTTTCGAAAAAATGGGTACTCAGAGTGGCGGAGGGTATTTAAATCGGCCGCCGCCGCGACCGAACCCAGTTCCCTCTGAGCAGCCTTAGCGTACGGATCTCCGTGCCGGCACGTTCACAGGAGCTCAGTCCGTCAGTTCACCTGATGATGGCGACATGTATGATCGCCGAAATATTGTGCCCGTTGGACACTATAGACCGGCAGCACACCCGTAGATATTTTGATTATCAAATACGCCGGGAGAAACTCAAGAATCAATTTTTCTTTTCTCTGCCAAGAAATTCGAAATAAAGGCGCAATGTAAAGCTTTTGTTGATCTTTGTATATATTATTGATTCATTCTTTTAGGCGTACCTAGGATTTCTAAACGGCATTGGAATCTACATAATCATCATGAGGAGAGTGAGTACTTTACTAGTAAGAAATTAATTTGAAGTCGATAACAAACGTGTACAGGGTAAGTCACTAACTATTGCCACCAAGAATAACTCCGAAAGTATGATAAGAGCTGAAACGTTTGTGGGACAAATGTGGCATGGGACAACGGGGGCCACAATATGACGTTGGTTTTTTGTTACTAGGTGGGTTCGCGTCAGAGATATGAAGGTCAACTTTATTTTTTTTTTTAATTGGATGCTATCGTTTGGTACTTATTTTCTGATAGCGGCTATCGAGAAGAATCCACTGATGTGTAGAAGTAAGGTCTTTGAAGGTCAACGAAGGTCAAAAAGATGTCTTGAATGCCCATTTACAGAAGGTAAATGGTATCCATGCAGTGCTGCAATCTTCTTGTCACGGACTGAGTGGTATTGCTTATAACTTCGGCACTTACCGAAGCACATGCTCTGACAATTCTGTCTCGTTTATCATGCAAGTTGTAAATATTCGCCGAATATGGCGTATCCATCTAACGTGCCTTTGACATGTAAACACCATTCGAATGTGAATGATGTATTCCTACGAAGAACAAGACGATATGCTTCTCATTTTCGGAGAATTCCAACGAAATTCAGTGAGAGCTGGAGACTTATAAGCTGAAAGATATCTTCAAGGTACTGACCCTACGCTACGCACATTTAAAAATGTTCATGATAAATTGAGAACAAATGAATCCTTAACGCATCGCAAACACATCTAGCAAAGGAATGTTACTAACGTGGAAACGGAATTGGTACTCTTGCCATCGTGGTTCGAGATCCTTGTGTCAGTTCGCGTCAAATCGCAAGGACATCTGGCATGAGCAAGAGCAGTGTTTTTCGTGTTCTGCATCGCCATAAATATCATCCTTATCATATCAATCTCCACCAAGTATTAACTGGTACGGATTGCATGCGTCGCATTGAATTCTGCCGATGGGCTAAACTTCAGCGTCAGAGGGATGCCACATTTATTAATCTGATTTTATTCACTGACCAGGCTACAGTCACGAACCATGGAAATGTTAATTTGCATAACATGCATCACAGAGCAACTGGAAATCCATGTTAGCTGCACACCAAAAACCGTGGTCGGTGAATATATGGTGTGGAATTCTGGATGACAGAATTATTGGCCCCTATTTCATCGAAGGAAATCTTAATGGTAGGAAGTACACCACATTCCTGCAAGGAACATTAGGTCTGTTATCGGAAGAATTTACCTTCAGGATCAAGGAACAGAATGTGGTATCAACACGATGGGTGTCCGGCACATTTTTCGCTGATGGCCAGAAATGAGTTTCAGAGACAATTCCCAAATCGTTGGCTTGGACGCGGAGGAGATGTGTCGTAGCAGGCTCATTCACCGGACATGTCGCCTCTGGTGTTTTTCCTTGTGGGGATTCGTAAAAGGCATTGTTTATAAAAACGTTCCAGCTTCACCTGAAGATATGACAGGGAAAAATGTCAGAGCACGTGATGTGTCGGCAGAAGTGCCAACACCGTGTTGTTTGAGGAAGCCGAAATGCACGCTATAAGCTCACGCAGGATGGCGTGAGGTCTGAAACAGGATACTTAATGAATGCTATAAAGAAAAGTACGTAGCTGCTGGAATACTTAACTTTAATCCATCATTTGAATACATCGTTCTTGACGGTACGTTATCAAGAATATTGACTGTAACGGCGCATTGCTACGTCGTAGCCACTGACTTAGCTGAAGGCTATTCTAACTATATTCTCTGCAAATAAGCGAGGCTTCGTCAGTGTTGTCGCTAGCTAAGTCGTCCGTACAACTGGGCGAGTGCTAGTAAGTCTCTCGAGACCTGCCGTGTGGTGGCGCTCGGTCTGCGATCACTGACAGTGGCGACACGCGTGTCCGACATGTACTAATGGACCGCGGCCGATTTAAAGCTACCACCTAGCAAGTGTGGTGTCTGGCGGTGACACCACAGCACGTGCTTCGACAAGTGCCGATGTGAAAAGGAATACCACTCAATCCATGACATGAAAATTGCAGCACTGCACTGATACCAATGGTGATCACTTCGAACTCCTTCTGTAAATGGACGTTCATGCCGCCTTTGTGACATTCGTTGCCGGCCGGTGTGGTCGAGCGGTTCTAGGCGCTTCAGTCTGGAACCGCGCGACCGCTACGGTCGCAGGTTCGAATCCTGCCTCGGGCATGGATGTGTGTGATGTCCTTAGGTTAGTTAGATTTAAGTAGTTCTAAGTTCTAGGGGACTAATGACCTCCGATGTTAAGTCCCATATTGCTGAGAGCCATTTGAACCATTTTGTGACATTCGTTGACCATCAAAGACCTTATTGTTACACATCACTGGATTCGTTAGCCGCTATCAGAAAATAAGTACCAAACTATAGCATCCCATTTGAGAACAGAAAATTGACCTTCATATCACTGAAGCGATCCCACCTAGCAACAAAAGACCAACGTCATATTATGGCCCACGTTGTACCATGCAGCTTTTGTCCCACAAACTTTTCAGCTCCATTCATACTATCGGAGTTATTTAAAATCCTCTAGCCTTTTAGGATTTCCGATGTTTAGCTGTGACAACAAACGAATATATTAATGATGCTTTTGGAATAAACTTGTCAATTAAGTCATCACCATAGAGAAATTTACTCATTCTAAGTCTTTAGGGCTGAAAATCGTTCTTCTGGAGGTAGTAAGTGAAGGGCGATTAGAAACGCAACAACGGGAATGCTGCCTTGTCTGTTTTGAATCATATAGGAACTTACGTTATATACTTCGTAGGAAGTCTCACCATACAGGTTAGGTTGGATGTGTCAGTAAGAGAATATATCCTTCAGCTGTTGCATTATAGTAACAAAAGTCAACCGCATTAAAATTTTTGGAAGTTCAGCACGGAAAATTGGCCTTTGAAAACTTTGTTTACAGTTCAGCTTAAATTAAATAAGCAAAACCCAGTTATTTTACTTTTTTTTATTTGCTAATCAATCAACGAAAATGTTCATTTACATTACTCGTTTCCCAAAAAACTACGACGCTAAAAATTTACTTTGTCAGACTTCCTCTTGTATTGGTTTACAACTGCGGTAAATTAATAGAATTTTATTCTCTATAAACGATAAAATGTAGCATTAATTTCAAACAGGCAGAATAAATGCGCAGCAGAACCGTTCGCCGTGGATCCGGTTGCACGAGCGGTGTAAAACATTTGGCAGTATTTAAATGCCATTTTCAGGAAATACAGCGCGCGAGGGAATTCCGTGGAACGTCTAGCATGAAATTAACTCGTAATAAAATTTAATCAGAGATACTTGAGAGTGCAGGATTCCGCGCACGCTCCACACACACACACACACACACAGCGTCAGTTCGATTTCGTGTAACCAGATAGCTGACAAGAGAGAATAAACAGTCCGAGTCCTCAACACACGCGATTTTAAAGTTTTAAATAAATATAGCGACATGCTCGAAAACGCGTCTTTTTAAACAAAATCATTCCTTTATAAAATTTTATGGAGTATCATACTCTAAACGGTCGCACGTTTATGTGATGTATTCGTAATTGCTTTTATAACGTGTCAACATCACATTCAGCCGAAACTCAACGTTGAAATACTTGTTAAAAGGTGTTTGAAATTTCAGTTACAACCCTGCATTTGCATTTCTGAATAAATGCAAAAATGGCTCTGAGCACTATGGGACTTAACTGCTGTGGTCATCAGTCCCCTATAACTTAGAACTACTTAAACCTAACTAACCTAAGGACATCACACACATCCATGCCCCAGGCTGGATTCGAACCTGTGACCGTAGCGGTCGCTCGGTTCCAGACTGTAGCGCCTAGAACCGCTCGGCCACTCCAGCCGACGAATAAATGCATATGAGAGTTCTAAGGTGAAAGTGAACATGTGCAAAGAGAGTCCGATTTTCAAATTCTAGAATTAATAATAGTAAACCATAGACGACAGACTCGTTACTTCAGCTCGTATATTATTTTCTGAAATAGATTACCCACTCCATTAAAATGAACACCGGGAACATTGCCAAGTAGCTACCATTTTCCGAAAGAGCCACTCAGTTTATTGTTTTTGCTAAGAGTATTCAGCTATTTTATTCAGATGTCTAGATATAAAAAGGATGCATTCAAAAGTCGAAACCTGAAGATATGTAAACAAAAAACCTTTTATGGACAGAAAGGTCATGATAACTCTGTTACCTTTAGCCAAATAATCGACAAACATCGCAAACCTCAGAAAGATATTTGCCATCTACAGATTACAAGAACAAGTGTTAAGAAAAAAATAACGTTGATATGTTGCGTATCTTTGAGAGAAAACGTTTTGCACTTGGGAAAACTAGTGAAAACATATGTATATTCACAAATGTCATTCGATTTGATTTTTGGAAGAACTTTGAATTTTAAATCCTGCCACGTCACTCATACAAACAATTCGTACCAGTAATTAATTTTAATTTGGCCAATATCGATTAACATACGGTTCGGGCGAAGTAATATTGACTACTTTATCGGAGTGCCACGACCAACTACTTTGACAACCTACAAGCTGGAAAAATGTTTTAGACCTTCTACACAAATAAAAATGCAGATTGTCCTTATATTTAACAGAAACATACGAAAATATAGGAATTAGCGACTACGGTCTTACCAACAATAGTCATAAAAGCCAAAAAGTTTCTTTAGGAGACAGAGAGTATTACTGCTCCGTATAACACATTTAGGACATCGAGTGGAAATCTGAAAACAATTTAGAAGAGTTTTAGTTCATAGAAGTCATACAGCTAGCTTTACATACGTAAATACTTGCGATCCCAGAGAATAGAAATGGTGAATACCCAACTTGACCTAATGGCAGCATTTGCGGAATACTCGTACACTCTCAAACAACAGAGAGTGCTATCAGACAGACCTAAGACATTTAACTCGGAATTCCGCTTTCGTGTGCATACCTGTGCGTGAAACCTACAACAACCGCGGCACTGTATGGCGAAATGTCTTTTACTACGTTAGTTGAGCGCACTTTTAATAACTTTCGTTATGTCTTGACCACACTTTTATTTTTCCAACAACCTTAAGCGTTCCGGTTTTCCGTCATTTCCAAAGGTAGTGTTGCGCCAATCATATAAATCTGTCCATTATGCACTGTATCATGTCAAAGTTCTTGATCGCGACACAAGTGTAAACTGGTTGGTTCGAATGGCTCTGAGCACTATGGGACTTAACTGCTGTGGTCATCAGTCCCCTAGAACTTAGAACTACTTAAACCTAACTAACCTAAGGACATCACAAACATCCATGCCCGAGGCAGGATTCGAACCTGTGACCGTAGCGGTCGCGCGGTTCCAGACTGTAGCGCCTAGAACCGCTCGGCCACTCTGGCCGGCGTGCAGACTGGGGTTGTGATGGTGATCGGATGTACAAAAACTACTCCACGTTGCTCAAGCATCTACTTCGTGTCAGAAATTTTTAAAAACTGCATTTAAAACTCTATTTTGGTGATAGTATTCTGCTATTATTCGAATATTTAACTACTCTGCCAGTACATGATACTGAAGTCACAGTTGTAGTGGAAAAGAATCGGAATTACTCGAAAGAAAGAAAGAATCTATTCTTGGTGGAATTTTTATTAGATTTGGCATTGAACACATGACGAAATTAACTACTTCCAAGCCATTAACAAACACTGAATGAATCATGTCATAATACTTCCTTACGGAAAATATCTTCCAAGTCACATGTGTTTACCGCCGGACGATGTGACCGAGCGGTTCAGTCCGGAACCGCGCGACCGCTAAAGTCGCAGGTTCGAATCCTGCCTCAGGCATGGATGTGTGTGATGTCCTTAGGTTAGTTAGCTTTAAGTAGTTCTAAGTTCTAAGGGACTGATGACCTCATCTGTTAAGTCCCATAGTGCTCAGAGCCGTTTGAACCATTTTTGAGCTACGGTCGCAGTTTCGAATCCTGCCTCGGGAATGGATGTGTGTGATGTTCTTAGTTCAGTTAGGTTTAAGTAGTTCTAAGTTCTATGGGACTGATGACCTCAGCTGTTAAGTCCCATAGTGCTCAGAGATATTTTTTTCGCATGTGTTTATAAGAAGGGTAAAAGAATCTAGTGTACCGTACTGCTCCGCAACATTCCTAACATCCGTCTCTTGTAGTATCAAAGAATCTAACACCAGAAAATAATTCAGAATTGTAGGTTACACCTTATATTTTTAAGAAATAGCATTCTGTCAACAGCCCTGCCGTGGTGGCAACACTGCTTCTCGTCATCTCACCGAAGTTAAGCGCTGTCGGGCTTGGATAGCAGGTGGCTGGGTGACCGTCTAGGGCAGGGGCGGGCAAACGTTGCACGCGGCTCATGAGCGCACAGCGCTGCACGTGTGCTGCTCGCGTGCAGGCGTCGACCGGGGCAGTTGGCGACAGCCGGCAGGTTGCGGCAGTGTAGTGCCAGGCTAAGCTGCGGACGTTGATGCGAAGCGAGCACTATGTAGTGAACGTTGTATTTCAAGAAACGGAGAAGTGGAGATTTGCTATCTTTTAAAAAGTAATGGGAGAATCATTTTTTCTTTGTGCAAAAACGTGAAAATTCGAAATGTTTAATGTGTGGCAGTATTCTCGCTGGTCAAGTTTAGTATTGAAGGCCATTATAATAAATTTCACAAGGACGAGTACAATTTCTGGTCGGATTCTGAGCGGATGGGGAATCGACTGAGCTTAAGAAGACCGATCTGACGATACCAGATGAATCTGTCGTAGTTGGCCGGCCGAAGTGGCCGAGCGGTTCTAGGCACTACAGTCTGGAACCGCGCAACCGCTATGGTCGCAGGTTCGAATCCTGCCTCGGGCATGGATGTGTGTGATGTCCTTAGGTTACTTGAAAAAAGAGACAGCATTGGTCGTATATTTTTTACTATTGCAAAATATACGGAAAAAAAATATACGACCAATGCTGTCTCTTTTTTCAAGTATACCTATTATCTGGTCGTTGTGCACAAGACAACATGGAGTCGCCAATCAACAGTCCTTGGGTTAGTTAGGTTTAAGTAGTTCTAAGTTCTAGGGGACTGATGACCACAGCAGGTAAGTCCCATAGTGCTCAGAGGCATTCGAATTTGTCGTAGTTGCTGTTGTCAGGAGAGATCTGCGACTTTCTCTCGTCATGTCTCTCATCTAACTGATCTAACATTTTATGGAGCACTGTTTTCAAGTTTTCAGGACGACAACAATAATAGCCCAGCGGTATGTGCAAGTTATAAGATTGCGCTTAATATAGCGAGAGCTGGAAAACCATTTGCTGAATTAATAAGTCTCGGTTAAGAGCAAACATCAGTGATGAAAATTTACGTAACTGTTTGTGTTTGTCTGTATGTAGAAATTTTGTTCCAGATATTAAACGTATTGTAAACTCCACCTGTGATAATTAAATAAAACGTATCGTAGGTAGTAGGTACTCTTTCAAACCATGATTTCTTTCAAGCACTCCTACTAACCTTATTGATTCACTCAATAAAGCAAGCTAGGAAACAAAACGCATTACAGAGGAAGGAGCGGACAGAAGGTATGGTGGGGATGGGAGATAAGCGGGTGGCCAGCTTGCCCCTGTGTGCACGCGGAACACCTGTTAACTGCACGCGTGCAAGTGCACCGCACATGTGCAGGATTCCTGCCCGCCCCTGGTCTAGGGTGTGCCGAACGCTGTTCGCAAGAAGAGTGCACTCAACCTTTGTTGAGGTCAGGTGAGGAGCTGCTTGACGGTGAAGAAGCGGTTCTGGCCACAAAAAAAAAAAAAAAAAAATGTTCAAATGGCTCTAAGTACTATGGGACTTAACATCTCAAGTCATCAGTCCTCTAGACTTGGAACTACTTAAACCTAACTAACCTGTGGACATCATACACATCCATGCCCGAGGCAGGATTCGAACCTACGACCGTAGCAGCAGCGCTGTTCCGGATCTGGTCACCAAAACTGACAACGGTCGGCAGAGCAGTGTACTGACCACATGCCGCTCCATATCCGCATCCAGTGATTCCTGTTGGTGAGGATGATACGGCGGTCGGTCGGTAGCGTCGAGCCTTTCGAGGTCTCTTCGGACGGATCTTGTACTCGTAAATAAAATAGCAGATTTGAAATATGTCAGTTGTACGCTTTACACTTCGTTGAAAAATCTAAGAATAGAGATGAGTAATTTCCATTGGAAGTAATTTTGAGACTCTCTTGAAAGCGAGGAAAAATAAAGGACAGAATTCCGAAGACAGCACTCGACCGATAAGAATTCAATACCATGGTATAATCTCCTTGGTTTTGTAGTTAGGCCGTCACCTTCTTCTCGTCCGGCTTTCTCCACCACGCCGACTTAACGACGATGCACATGAGTCCGCCGTCAGTCGTTTACCACCGACAACTGCAGTATGACTGTCCAAGGAGGAGCACTGTCAATCATGCGGCACACAGATCCTATGAGTATTTGCGGAAGCTGGATATGACTCAGAGGTGTGTGAGTGTATATTCTATCTTCTTACGCGGCCGAGTAGCATGGCACTCAGATATGGTGGAAAATGGCTCTGGAACATTGCCTGCTATTTGTGCTTACAGGACTCACTGCCAAGAGTGGGATTTGGGAAGATTAATGATCGGCACTTGTGGGACACTTTCTTGATCACAAACTTAAGAGATGTGGTCGGTATTAGATATCTCAAGAAGGGCCAGTTCGTACATGAGTAGTAAATTCGGAACCAGGCGTTTGAAGGCATTATTAGTGATTTGTCACAGCATCTCCGTGATGCGTCGCATTGCCGGCTGTAGCTGCGTCCCGCTTTCGTCGGTGAGGTGAGTCAAGTCATCTGTCATCTCAAGGATCTAGTCAGTGTGTAACACAATACTGACATCCATCAGAATATTACCCGTGAGAGAAGCAGTTACTTCAGGTGCAAGTTCATCTTGACCACTTAAGTAATCAGGTACAGGATTTAGGTAACATTAATACTGATGGACAGATCGTCCTTAAGGGACGTCATTATGATGGCTGCGACTGTTGATAAATACGAATAAAACAGTTGCTGCGACAGTGACTTCTTCATGCTGCCACTATGAGTTTCGATGTTTCACGCCATCATCTCCAGGTGGAGAATTGTTTATTTACGTGACTTCACCACACCAGCCATGTAAATAAGCAAAATGGTTCAAATGGCTCTGAGCAATATGGGACTTAACTTCTCAGGTCATCAGTTCCCTAGAACTTAGAACTACTTAAACCTAACTAACCTAAGGACCTCACACACATCCATGCCCGAGGCAGGATTCGAACCTGCGACCGTAGCGGTCGCGCGGTTCCAGACTGTAGCGCCTAGAACCGCTCGGCCACTCCGGCCGGCGTCAATAAGCCATTCTCCACGTGAAGATCACGCTGTGAAACATCGAAACGCGTAGTGGCAAAATAAACAAGTGAATGGCGCAGAAGTAGTTTCATTTGTAATAACACGGATGTAAGGCGAGGCCTGTAGGTCGAAGAGATGCAAGAGAAGGTTAGGGAGCTCCAACGCCGCACTAATTTATTGCTGTGTAAAGAAATTTCTCACGATCGGATAACGGTAGAGGATGACCACGAGACTAAGTGTATTTCGCAGAATGATAGTGGTATGGGGATACGGACGAGTTTTAATCGTTCACTTAGCCCTATTTGGCTATTATACAAGGGACTACTAAATTATATATATAAAAAAAATGGATCCAATGGCTCTGAGCACTATGGGACTTAACATCTGAGGTCATTAGTCCCCTAGAACTTAGGACTACTTAAAACCTAACTAAAAGAAAATCATACACATTCATGCCCGAGGCAGGATTCGAACCTTCGACCATAGCGGTCACGCGGTTCCAGACTGAAGCGCCTAGAACCGCTCGGCCACACCGGCCGGCACTAAATTATCAGTAAGGACTGGTGGTCACATTGTAGAATTTTTTTGTCGGTTACAATAAAACAAAAAGCTAATGTCATTCAAATTCCCGACCTTCACGTGTTCAGAACATTTACTCATTAACTAACGGTCGGCTGGCCAGTATTACTGATCAGGTTGTAATGTTGCAACTACTTTAAGTAGTAATGTATATATGAATCCCCGTCCATTTTACTTTTTACTTAAATCTGACAAATAATAGTTATAACTAAAGCCATCGCCAAAGTATAAAGAGAATAATTTCGTGTAATCCTGAAGGTGACGTGAATATAACTATTTTACTTTGTAATCCAATTAAAGTAACAGTGAGCACGTGAAATGACACAAGGCATTCGAACTACGGAGTATTACTTATGAAAAGCGGTGAGTTGCTTAGAGTGGGAAGGCGTGGGTGAAGTAGCCGGAAGTTATACGGGCGTGGCATTTACGCCGAAATACAGAAAGGGTCTCGACTGTTCTAGAAGGCTCTTCGCGTAGGCAGGACATTCAGTCAGCTTAAAAGTGCGCAGAGAGGCTTTGCCGAATGGGAGTCCCCTTAATGGTCTCCTACGCAACAGAAGATATAAGACAATCCCATGAGTTCTCAACCCCTGCAGGTTAAGAGTTATTATTTTAATTACGATGTAATGTAGATAAAATGTTCAAATGTGTGTGAATTCCTATGGGACCAAACTGCCGATGTCATCGGTCCCTAGGCTTAAACACTACTTAAACTAACTTATGCAACGAACAACACACACACCATTCCCAAGGGAAGACTCGAACTTCGGGCGGGAAGGGCCGCGCAATTAATGACATGACGCCTCTAACGGTGCGGCCACTCCGCGCGGCTAATGTACAATACTGGCCATTAAAATTGCTACTACACGAAGATGACGTGCTGAAGACGCGAAATTTAACCGACAGGAAGAAGATGCTTTGATTAGCTTTTCAGAGCATTCTCACAAGGTCGGCGCCGGTGGCGACACCTACAACGTGCTGACATGACGAAAGTTTCCAACCGATTTCTCGTACACAAACAGCACTTGACCGCCGTACCCTGGTGATACGTTGTTGTGATGCCTCGTGTAAGGAGGAGTAACGCGTCCCATCACGTTTCCGACTTTGATTAAGGTCGGATTGTAGCCTATCGCGATTGCGGTTTATCGTATCGCGGCATTGCTGCTAGCGCAGGTCGAGATCCAATGAGTATTAGCAGAATGTGGAATCGGTGGGTTCAGGAGGGTAATACGGAACGTCGTGCTGGTTCCCAATGGCTCGTATCACAAGCAGTCGATATGACAGGCATCTTTATCCGAATGGCTGTAACGGATCGTGCAGCCACGTCTCGATCCCTGAGTCAACAGATGGGGACGTTTGCAAGACAGCAACCATCTGCACGAACAGTTCGACGTCGTTTGCAGCAGCATAGACAATCAGCTCGCAGACCATGGCTGTGGTTACCCTTGACGCGATGGCGTACGCAACGACGAACCTGGGTGCTCGAATTGTAAAACGTCGCTTTTACGGATGAATCCAGGTTCTGTTTACAGCATCATGATGGTCGCATCCGTGTTTGGCGACATCGCGGTGAACGCACATTGGAAGCATGTATTCGTAATCGCCATACTGGCGTATCACCCGGCGTGATGCTATGGGGTGCCATTGGTTACACGTCTCGGTCACCTCACGTTCGCATTGACGGCACTTTGAACAGTGGACGTTACATTTCAGATGTGTTACGACCCTTGGCTCTACCCTTCATTTGATCCCTGCGAAACCCTACATTTCAGCAGGATAATGCACGACCCCATGTTGCTGGTCCTGTACGAGCCTTTCTAGATACAGAAAATGTTCGACTGCTGCCCTGGCCAGTACATTCTCCAGATCTCTCACCAATTGAAAACGGTTGGTCAATGGTGGCCGAACAACTGGCTCGTCACAATACGCCAGTAACTACTCTTGATGAACTGTGCTATCGTGTTGCAGTTTCATGGGCAGCTGTACCTGTACACACCATCCAAGCTCTGTGTGACTCAATGCCCAGGTGTATCAAGGCCGTTATTACGGCCAGAGGTGGTTGTTCTGGGTACTGATTTCTCAGGATCAATGCACCCAGATTGTGTGAAAATGTAATCACATTTCAGTTCTAGTGTAATATATTTCTCCAATGAATACCCGTTTATCATCTGCATTTCTTCTTGGTGTTGCAATTTTAATGGCCAGTAGTGTAGATAATAGAGGACAATTCCTAATGGGTGAGATTCTTCTGTTTCGGTTCATACGTTTTCACTCATTTTCAGAAGCAAATACATCTAGACACGACCACGGAAACAAATGGTCAGTGCTGTAGGTATCAGCAAAGCTGTTTCCGTTGCTCTGAAGAAGAAGTCGCTAGAGGGGTGCCTGAGAGGCACGTCACGTTGATGAACGCTAGGCAAAACTTTTTCTGGTGTAATATAGTACTTTCGGAGTACTATCTCTTTTTGCACACTGTCCAAAACAGCATCTGAGTAGCGATATGTTATTTCGTAATTGCTACATGTAGTAACGTGTACAAGTAGGAAGTGACTGAATGTATGTTTAAGTATCGTTTCAACAGTGACTATATTGAACGACAGTAGGGCCTGCTTCACAGGTCCTTATGCTGTCTCAAGTAAGTGATTGGCGGTTGCGAGATTTCTGATGGTTGTGTCTGGGTCTCCAGAAGTTTAAACACGTAAATGACCGACTGGTCTCGTGTGGAAGTATTGAATACCGATCCTTTATTCTGTTTATTATGTGCAGACGAGGAAGACTATTGTTTGGAATCATTAGTGAAAGACCCACGTCGCACCGCAACTGATTAATGCAAGTTAAAGTTTCTTTACATACTATTTTTTACAGTTTGTAGCAATGTCAAACACCAAGTGCTTTGAGACAGATTTCTGGAGTTCTAGGAACGGGTAACGTGGGTAACGATTCTCTTCATAGTGAGTGCGTGATTTGTGAGACGAATTACGTGTAATGTCACTGATGGAAGTATCACAGAAGGGTCGTAAGAGAAGAAGTTCGCCTGATACCGCCGTCTTTCGCGTGCTCTCGTCTTAAACAATAGGTACCAAACACAACTGTAACTAAGAATACCTTGATTTTGTTAAATGCTATTTATTAGAGGTCAAAGTGCCTCTCAGTTACTTTTGAAGGTTACTGCAATACTGTTATTTTTACTCGCGGCTAACCAACCCTATCTCCCAGGCCACCTCAGTATAATTGTGTTTAACATAATTATAGTGTTTACTTATGAGAACGGGTACCTTTTCTAAGAGATGGTGAAATATCCGGATTTGTGCTGCTGGCGACACTTCACAAGCGTGATATTTATGTCATGCAGCCCAATCCGTAAATGAAGGAATCGTACCATTGCAGAGAAGTAACTGCTCGCTGGCATCCAACCGATACGAGTCAAACACATTCACGTTTAAGTTTTCAAATTAAAATTAGCGTTCTCTCAGTTACCGAGATAGTCAGGTTGGTTTGATCAGTAAATTTTATAATCCTCCAACTTGCCTGGTAAGTTTCGAGGTTCTTCGAGAAGGGAGTACCTTGAGAGCTGCGTGTACCACGATTGTTAACTATGGTAGGCCGAGAAATGAATTAAGTAACAAATGTTATTTTCAGGTATAAGGTCAACAAGAAACTTTTTTTAGTTATAGTGCGAATCTGAGACTGGCCTCTTAACATTTTGTGTTGAGGTCAGCGAAAATCAGGTCGTTGATAATATGTACTGGAAAGGATGTCGCCAGAAGAAGGTTTGCGATTAGTTTGTGCTAATAAATGGGGCAGCTGCCTCTGATCGGATCACGTTGCAAGGGATGTAGGGAGAACATTACTTTAGCTGATGGGGAAAAGAGGATCAGCGAAAAAAACAGTACCGTGCCCGGAATCTCTCCACCTCAAAATCGTAAGAGTAGCCACCTCAATCGGTATAAACGAAATCCTTGTATAATCATGTTAACAGAATCTTCCGTCGGTTCTTTGTAGAACAACATTATGTTATTGAGATTGCTTAAGTTCCTTCTGTATTCTGTAGTTACATTGATAATTTTCTCTTTTTTTAAGTGGTTTGTATATGTTTCATACCTCCTGATGTAGCCTTGTCTAGTACAAATTTAATTTTATTTTATTAGTTTTGTTTATTAATAGAAACTGGTATGTAGGTATGCTATTCCTATTTTCAGTTAAAGGTTTTCGTGTCTGCTCCATTGTTATTTATGTACTGTTCTATTGTTACTTTTTCATTGCATTACCACCACACTGTCAAATATGTTACTTGCCGTATGGTTCTACTTCAGTCTAGACGTGTTACTTCTCTTCCAATGTTGTTTGCAAACATTGTAACTTCTTTGGTGATAATACTCAGTAAATTTCTGAAGATTGCCTTGTAAGCAGAAAACCGGTTAACAGTAATAGTAATATTTTTGGAACAAATGCAAACTTGTGTGATCACTTTGTAGTTGGTCTGTCTGTCTGTCTGTCCGACTGTTAAAACACTTTTTTCAGGAACAAACAGACATATCAAGGTGAAAATCTGTCTCATACGAAGGTCAAAGGTCCCTTGACAGTGTAAAAAATAGAGTCATCTAGGTTAACGCAATCAAAAATAAGGCGATTTATGTCACATATTTCTGTACTCGCAAACTTGCTCACCAAACCCCCGGAATACTTCACGTTGGCCTAGAATCATGAATTTGGCAAGAAGTAATGTTTGTCAGTACAAATAAACGAAAACAACAGAAAATTATTAATTTGTAATTAAATGAGAGGAAAAATGTTTTTTCTTCATTTATCACCATAATTCAAACTTAACATTGAAATACAGAGTGTTGTGATATTCCTGGCTGTGGCCGCCAGTATTTTATCTCGCTAGAAAATGGTCTTGAAGCAGCTTGATACACGTGAAGTAGCATATGGTACAAAAGTGCAGTGAGGTACAAGCAGCAGATGGAGCAGCATGTACTATTCCTCTGGGAGAGTCCACCAATTGTTCTCAACTTGCTTCTGATTGGTCGGCACATTCGGGTGTTACGCGCCAAAACACCTAACTCCTCTAATTAAATATCTATTTACTTTTCGCTGTATTTAACGCAGTTTTCAGTATGACATTTGCTCATGGTTACCCTACGAGTCTACCGTTTTTGTTTCTTACATTTCGCTAGTTCTGAGAAAATAAGAGTAATGATGTTACAACAGAAGTGCTTCGGACACCTTCGGGTCGAATTGGCGCGCCTGGGAGACGAAGTACTTCGGTTGCGTTAGTCACTCTGTTTCAGGTGTTCTTAAGACCCGAACGTGCATCGTGCTTCGAAAATGGTTCAAATGGCTTTGAGCACTATGGGACTTAACATCTGTGGTCATCAGTCCCCTAGAACAGCCGGCCAGGGTGGCAGAGCGGTTCTGGGCGCTACAGTCTGGAGCCGAGAGACCGCTACGGTCGCAGGTTCGAATCCTGCCTCGGGCATGGATGTGTGTGATATCGTTAGGTTAGTTAGGTTTAAGTAGTTCTAAGTTCTATGCGACTGATGACCTAAGAAGTTAAGTCGCATAGTGCTCAGAGCAATTACGTTAACTGCAAGACCTAGCAGTAGTCAATAAATACGGCAATAAAAAACGATAGACAATAATAAACATATGTAAACAGAAACTTCATATCACAAATAGAACACGTAAGCTCCAAAATCCTCAGGGCTAGGAAAAACTATTGTAAACAACCTCATAACATTAAATAAAAGGACAATGAATATTTAAATACTATTCCGACAGGCAATAGTTTAAGCCAATACGAAATAATAATTGCAGTAGCTCATAACCAAGGGTGGAGTTACTGTATCACAGTTAATGTCAGTAATTTGCATCTTTAAAAATTACAGTGTAGATAACTAGAGCTAGACCGTACGGCCACGACGCCCAAGAAGCCATACAAGTTTCGCAACTTAGGTAAGTTTAGCTGAAGTTCATCTTATGCAAACACATCAGTTCCAAATGCGAAATTCCGAAGAGCTGAAAGCGTTGTAAGGGGCTTGCCACCAAATTAATTGTCGTCTGTGCTCCGCCGGCAGTGACGTGTGAAGTCGCCAACACCTATTTCATTAGGCGCAGATGGCCTCCGTCTGCCACTAACCCGACCCTCCGGACTACAGCATGTCTGCTGAAATGCAGCGCGCCTAGTGCATCTCCTCCAGAGGGCAAGTATAAACCTCGCAGCGCACCGCCGGAGCGTACTAGAGGCAAACAGAGCAGATCGCAGCAAGGGTGCCATGGTATACAGGGTGGTCCATTGATCGTGACCGGGCCAAATACCTCACGAAATAAACGTCAAACGAAAACCCACAAAGAACGAAACTTGTCTAAATTGAAGGGGGAAACCAGATGGCGCTATAGTTTGCCGGCTAGATGGCGCTGCCATAGGTCAAACGGATATCAACTGCGTTTTTTTTTAAATAGGAACCTCCATTTTTTATTACATATTCGTGTAGTACGTAAGGAAATATGAATGTTTTACTTGGACCGCTTTCTTCGCTTTGTGATAGATGGCGCTGTAATAGTCACAAACATATGGCTCACAATTTTAGACGAACAGTCGGTAACAGGTAGGTTTTTTAAATTAAAAACCAGAACTTAGGTACGTTTCCACATTTTATTTCGGTTGTCCCAATGTGATACATGTACCTTTGTGAATTTATCATTTCTGAGAACGCATACTGTTACAGTGTGATTACCTGTAAATACCACATTAATGCAATAAACGCTCAAAAAAATGTCCGTCAACCTCAATACATTTGGCAATACGTTTAACGACATTCCTCTCAACAGCGAGTAGTTCGCCTTCCGTTATGTTCGCACATGCATTGACAATGCGCTGACGCCTGTTGTTAGGCGTTGTCGGTGGATCACGATAGCAAATATCCTTCAACTTTCCCCACAGAAAGAAATTCGGAACGTCAGATCCGGTGAACGTGCGGGCCATGGTATGGTGCTTCGACGACCAATCCACCTGTCATGAAATATACTATTATACCGCTTCAACCGCATGCGAACTATGTGCCGGACATCCATCATGTTGGAAGTACATCGCCATTCTATCATGCGGTGAAACATCTTGTAGTAACATCGGTAGAACATTACGTAGGAAATCAGCATACATTGCACCATCTAGATTGCCATCGATAAAATGGGAGCCAATTATGCTTCCTCCCACAACGCCGCACTATACATTAACCCGCCAACGTCGCTGATGTTCCACTTGTCGCAGCACTCGTGGGTTTTCCGTTGCCCTGTAGTGCATATTATGCCGGTTTACGTTACCGCTGTTCGTGAATGACGCTTCGTAGCTAAACAGAACGCGTGCAAAATATCTGTCATCGTCCCGTAATTTCCCTTGTGCCCAGTGGCAGAACTCTACACGACGTCCAAAGTCGTCGCCATGCAATTCCTGGTGCATAGAAAGATGGTACGGGTGCAATCGATGTTGATGTAGCATTCACAACACCGACGTTTTTGAGATTCCCGATCTCGCCCAATTTGTCCGCTATTGATGTGCTGATTAGCCGCGACAGCAGCTAGAACAGCTACTTCGGCATCATCATTTGTTGCAGGTCGTGGTTGACGTTTCACATGTGGCTTAACACTTGCTGTTTCCTTAAATAACTTGGATGATGTCGTCCAGGATACCGAGCAGCATACTTAGCACACGCCCGTTGGGCATTTTGATGACAATAGCCATACATCAACGCGATATCGACCTTTTCCGCAATTGGTAAACGGTCCGTTTTGACACGGGTAATGTATCACGAAGCAAATACCGTCCGCACTGGCAGAATGTTACGTGATACCACGTATTTATACGTTTGTGACTATTACAGCGCCATCTATCACAAAACGAAAAAAGTGGTCAAACTAAAACACTCATATTTCTTTACGTACTACATGAATATTTAATAAGAAATTCGGGTTCCTATTTTTTTAAAAAACGCAGTTGATATCTGTTTGAACTATGGCAGCGCCATCTAGCGGGCCAACCATAGCGCCATCTGGTTTCCCCCTTCTAGCCAGACGAGTTTCGTTCTTTCTAGTTTTTTCGTTTGATGCTTATTTCGTGAGATATTTGGCCCGGTTACTATCAATGGACCACCCTGTATATATCAAACAGAAGGTGATTAGTATAGACTAATAGATCAAATGCTTCTGTACACCAGTTAGTGGACATTCATACGGGATGTTTCCTCCCTTCGCCAATATGACGACTTGAACAGTGCTGCCAACACTTTCAATGAGGTGTCTGAATGGCTGAGGAGGAATGGTAATACGTTCTTCCTCAAGGGCAGAAACCAGAGAAGGTAGTGATGTTGGACGCTTGGTCTAGAGCGAAGTGGACGTTCTAACACATCCCAAGAGTGTTCCATTTTGTTCCGATCGGGACTCAACACAGGCCAGTCCATTCCAGGAATGTTGTTTGATGCAAACAATTGCCACAGAGATCCTGCTTTATGAAGAGGTGCGTTGTCATTTTCATACAAACAATAATCGTCCCCGAAATGTTCCTCAACTACACACTAAGCTCAAAAGAGACACCTATAGCGAAACATCATTTCGTCCATACTTCACGCATATGGTGGCAGAAAATGTTCTCTAAGCATTCGCCTAACCAAAACCCTTCCATCGAATTGCCAGAGAGTTGCCAAGAGTTTCTTATTACGGAGGACGTCTAAGAGTAGGTGGTTGGGGAGGGATAGGGGCTCATACGTTCTTTGAAGGTCCAGTGCATAACTAGGCTTGCTAGTGGCTCAGTAGCGACTCAAGGTGGGTATCTGACCTTTTTTTCTAAAAAAAATACCACTGGGGACATAGTTGGATTTCAATAAGACCTTCAACCGACCACGTAATATCCCGGAATATTTTAAGAAGTGTGGCGTACCCAGCCGGCCGATGTGACCGAGCGCTTCTAGGCGCTACAGCCTGGAACCGCGCGACCGCTACGGTCGCAGGTTAGAATCCTGCCTCAGGCATGGATGTGTGTGTTGTCCCTAGGTTAGTTAGGTTTTAGTAGTTCTAAGTTCTAGGGGACTCATGACCTCTGATGTTAAGTCCCATAGTGCTCAGAGCCATTTGAAACATTTGACATACCAGGCCGTGAAGGTTAACATTTTACTACCCCCGCGCAGAGGGATTGTCCTAATTGGACTGTCGATAGCAGTTCGTAACTCACGAGTGATTCCTTTATCCGCTAATTTCATGTTATATTTTACAACACCCTCAGCAATACTCACTCGATGCTCCCTGTCAGTCAGTAGATGAGGTGTGCGTAGTTTTGGTTTAGTTGTTGATGTACCTTAGTGAGTCCGCCTACAATGACAACAGTCGACCAGTTTAAATGGGTTGAAGTGCCCCTGATGTATTGTGAGATAGCATTAAATGAGTAGCCCACATTGGAAGTAACTAATCCGCTGTTAGTGCTCTTCTACTGACAACAGAATAGCCCCCGTCTATTTCTCCACATATAGTGATCATTTCTGCATTACATAGGGGTTTCCGGATGGTTTTGATTCGATAGTGTACGTTCCATCAACACTCAATCGTTCTTCGTTTACCCAGTTAATGACCACGTAAACATTGTCCAGGACTGTTGCGATACTCTTAGTGATACGTCATCTATTTCTCTTACTACCTTTTCTGTTTTGTATTCCTCGCTTTGTCGACGAAGTCTAAAGGAAGATGCCGCATAAACGTACCTATGTATTGCGTGTTAATTCATTATTCGAAGAAATCATTCATGGGGCCCTGGTTATTACAAAGATGCAAAGAGATATTAACGATTACATTCCTCGTGCAAAGTATGCCAGCATAAAAGGGCTCCTTAGTTGTGTCTCTCCTCTTATTGGAGCAGAACCACGGCACAACTGTGAGTCGATTTCGCGGTTCGCTTAATCGATACTCCCTGGCGAGCGATTGTAGCACCGGCTGCTTCGCGCCGCGGGGAACTAGCCGCACAGAATGGGCATCGTCGTGGTGGAGGTGGGGTTGGCGGTAGCGGGGGAGGGAGGGAGGGAGGGAGGGAGGAAGTGAACTCTTCCTGCTGCGTAAAGGCGCAATAGCCGCTGGTCTCGCGTTTGGGACGGCTGTTCCCATTAGCGTAATTAAATGAGAGATAAGCACCCATCGGGCGAAAATGTACCCAACAGCTGCTGTCTCGCCCGCATTTTCCTCTACCTCGGATATTCGTTATCTTCCGCCTCCGATGTTTTTCCTCGTTAACAGACATTCCAAACAGTGAGATCTCAGCGAAAAGTCACTAAAACTTAAGAAAATGAATAAGCGGTATTGTTGCGAAATCTGACTCCATTTGAGTTTCTAATCTGAAAGGATGGAATTATACAGTTTAGTAATACGAAGATGATACTAAACGTAAATAATTTTTTTTTGCTTTGACCGGACGAGCTGCACAAGGTTGGAAAGGATCTCTTGTTGAAGGGCTTTCCATTCTTCCAGCATTGAACTGACAACCACCTGACGCACCCTCAACTGGCCGACGTTGGGAAAGCGTAATGCACCGAGGAATATTTTCGAACATGGACCGTTATGGTGGTCCAGATGGTATGAAGTGCGGAGGCATAACGTTACATAGGCGTAGTGGTCTCCGGCCCTATGCACACGTTGCACACAAGGGTCAACATTATTATAACACTGTAATCCTTCTCCATGTGCGACTTCACAGGAGTGGATTCAGCTTTGACTTCATTCTTACACATGACAATACGCGACTGCACTGGACGGAGGAGGTGAAAAAGTTCTTGCAACGGCAATAAATTCGTCGAATTAAATGACGTGCCCGTTCCCTGAATTAAATGCGTTCGAGCGCTTGTGGGATGAGTTGGGAGATGTATTCTGGCTTGTCTGCCTACACCGAGGCCGGCCGTTGTGGCCGAACGGTTCTAGGCGCTTCAGTCTGGAACCACGAGACCGCTACGGTCGCAGGTTCGAATCCTGCCTCGGGCATGGATGTGTGTGGTGTCCTTCTGTTAGTTATGTTTAAGTAGTTCTAAGTTATAGAAGATTGATGACCTCAGATGTTGAGTCCCATAGTGCTCAGAGCCATTTGAAACATATTTGAACCGGCACGGCTTCCCGCTCGGGCAGCAGCGCGTTAGAGCGCGCGGGTAGCCGGGTGAGCATGGATGTATGGTGTTAGCTGAAATCTCAAAATTCTTCGGGTGGTCACCATATGTGTGTCTCTGCTTGCTCGACTTCAACCTCGCGGCTTGTTGAATGGACTTCTGTACCATGACAGCTCCTTGCCAGTCTTGTGGTTAGCATGGGAGCACGTTGCAGGGCATGCATTGGAGTCCACGGTGATCACACATCCTATTAAGAACAACGTCTCGCCTTCTGTAACGTCAGGGAATCATCATAAATCACTCTAGGTAAATTATGGTCTTTGAATAAAAGTGTCATGTCTCTTCATCTGGTACTTTATTTTCTTTGAGTTACTGTCCTTGTTATACTGTGGCAGTTTTTTCCATTAATGATCGAACTACTGTCTGTTACTAAATTAGCTACAGTGGATACTGATGATGTTACTCGTGTGAAAGGATTCTAATTTGACTCTGATGGTGCATACTGTGGTTAAGGTATCAGGCTGTTTTTGTTTCTCTAAAGATTTCTGTAGAAAGGAAGCACTAGCAGAACAAATGGGAGTCGAACCAAGGTTTTATTAATATTCAAGTAAACTGTAAGTACGTGAAAGTAAACGGTCGCCATCCTAATTAGGCAAAGTTCTACCAACTACCAAGTACTAGCATGGTTCATAAAGGAAGTTAACTAACGAGACTGACTTTACTTTACACCGAAATTCTGTTTTGCTGATAAGATAAAAGGAAGTAGCACAATTTAGCAAATAGTGTACCAGCGATTTGACATAAACTGCACAGGAGGAGTGTTAACACGTTTAGGCAGCAACTGGCTCCCAATAACACTTACTATCCGTACATTACGCTAGGAAGGCAATGATCATTATAGGAAAATGACTACTAATGGTGGATCACTACTAAGTTGAACAAGGGGTTGTTTTGTTGGTTTAGTTTTTAGAAATTACTACCTCTGAGATTTTTTCTAGTAAATGATTCTCTTGTATTGATTATTATTTGTATTCTGATGCAGCATTCATTTCTTTACACTATTTAGCTCTTGTGGGATATGTCATATCTAAATCTAGTATAATTTGGATAGTTGCAGCTATTTGCTTACTGTAGTACATGTTATAAGAATGATAGTTGTACTTCTTGATAACTATTATTACCATTAGACTCGGATCTAGGTTGAACATTTTAGTCACAACACAACAGTAGAGATACTGTTAGCTAAATAACGCACTAAATAGTAAACACCTATCTTAATAAGAAGTCCCTTTAAAATGTATACTTTAAAATTTTCTCTTAGAAGTGGTACTTCGATGAAACCTTAGCCATCCTTTTATGAAAATTGCGTGGAGTACTTCAGAACTTACGCTCACTAAATCATTATGAAACTTACAGTTCCACAAAGTTTATTTACTTTTTTAAGGAAGGTAATTGCTTTTTAGTTCATTGGAATACGATACTCGGAATAATCGTAGCGCATGGGATAGGACCCTGCCTAGATAAACGACTAAGGATAAAATACGAAGGCCCCTCACAAAGTTTACAGAACACAATCTTATTATTGATAAAATAAACCCCATAAATTGTCTGTGAAATTATACCGTACTCTGTTGGTAATTTGAGATGAAGGGCGTGCCAATGTCGGCCTTCTGTGCTATCGAAAAGAGGCGGCAAAAGTGTCTACGGTTCTTGCTGTGTAACTATCTCTGGAAAATCTTTTCTTAGCGTCTGACTTTCGTAGTACAGAGCCAGCCCAAGTTACGTCCACATCCGAGACTATGTTACACAATCTCCCAGTTGTTCTTGCCTCATACGGTTCACAGGATGCAAACACTTTGCCTTGTTAGCGACCGGCTGACTTTTGACGCACAGTAGCCTTGGAGATCGATCGTCATATCACATTTTCTATTCCCGTCTAGCCAGTTTAGTCGCTGAGGCACTTCACTGCAAGTTGTACGTGATTAAAAACTTACTTTCCCTACGAATGAACTAGTACTACAAGCAAAATTTTTACATTATTCTCTTTTTTCAGTATATTGATTTTGAAATTATATCCACAGATTAATTAAAATTGCATAAATGACCAGAAATAATGAATAAAACGTTCAAACAAATGCTAAATCGAAGACCTTGCTGCTACAGAAGTCACAATTAAGTAAAAACAAAGAGCTTATGTAAGATAATTACAGGTAATATTGATAATAGTGTTACAAGCGACACATCGTGCGGAAGTTACATTCTTAAGTTTTGCATTGCAGGAATACTGCTACAAGTAGGCGCCTGATGTGTTGGTGTTTGTGGCATTCCGGGTGACAGTATCTGTCGCGGAAGCTCGAGGTGACTTCCTCGCAACGGTCCAAAACGTGAGACCCACATGCTCGATTTGGGAGTTACTTGAAACTTTGGCTCACACTAGAAATTGTGGGAACTCTAATCTGGTACAATAGGGCAGGGTCCCTGTTTTACATTTTATGTATAGTTAAATTTAATGTCCCTTCGGACTTGCATGTAGGCATGCATGCGTGCATGTAGACAGTGCTGACGATTGACATCCGTATTACATTATTAAATGCATTCGCAAATTTCGAATACGAATCTCTATCAGCTATACGATTTACTAGTGAAAGAAAAAGAAAAAAAAAAAAAACGCCAGACCGGGACTCGAAGACCAATTCCCAGTTTCTCCCTAACTGTCTCGGCTATCTGACCACGCTTCTACAACCGACAGCAACATCCATATGTCTTAGTGTCTACGTCCTATAGTGTTCGCTTACAAATCGTATGATTCCCGCACAGTGAGAGGTATTGTTTTGCTCGTCAGGCCGCCTTGATTTGGCATGAAATACGGCTTTCAATCGTCAGCGTTTTCTGCTCCTTCGGATGTGCGTCCATGTCCGAAGGAACATTTCATCAAACTACACAGACACCGCATAACACAGACCCTGCCCTGCAGTATGTTTCGAACAGTCCCTAATGGTTCCACCAAAGTATACCAGAGCAAAAATTACGACGTGTTATACTGCAAAGACATCAGTCCACGTTCTACAGTACGTGGTTACAGCTGCACGAGGCCCTTACACAGTGGTTGAATGTCCGGGGGAATGGGGTGTAAGCAGTTCGGAACGTTGTCAAGAACGTCGTCCTGTTGTTCCTCACACTACAAACTGTCGTTTCCGACTGCGAAATATGTGGTAATCTACGCTGCAAGGGAACGTGTAGTTTCATTGACGCTTTTATGCCACCTCGTTGGATCCCTCCCTATCCATTACGAGCGACGGTGTGCCTGAAACTTTTACCTTGACGACACCCAAGGAAAACGGGACGGGCGACGCTGGTCTGACTTCCATCGCAGAGGCGTCAGTAGAGCCGTGAAGTGTTGGTAACAGGGGGTGTGATGACCTTCCCATCGTGTGAAACGTGCACAGTGGCGTTGGTAAGAATTGTGAGGAAATTTGGTACCAGTGTGACGTCATTAACCCACTTTACACATTACGAGAATATCTGAGCTGTGGCCTCTTTTTCGCATGCGTCGACACCTTGCTTGTTGGTAGCGTAGCCGGGCCATAGGTTGACGTCACACAGTGCCACACTTTTACACCATTACGGAAGAATATAGTATACATCTTTGTGCCAAATTTCAAATTTATTAGTCTCAACAGAAGACATTTCAGAGTTTCTAAAACGTGATCCCTTAATTATGTTAGGCCATGTAATTTTGATTATAAATGCCTGTGACTCAATGCCTATGGGAGGACGAAGCTCAGTAAACACAAACATTTGTCAAGGTTTGTGAACAGCTCACTTGGGAGACCGCAACTCATCTAAATTTTCGCCCTTAAGAGGCATTGTTAACAGGCAACGAAACGTTGACTGTAGATTTATGGGGAAAGTTACACGTACGGTAGAACACCGAGTCTTGGAAGCAAAATAATAATGATAGACGAGGAAAGGAGAACACACAAAGCCTGCTAGCACAAAGAGAGCATTCCTTGCCGAATGAATTGTGATACAGTACGCCACCTTGTCGTTAGCGCAATTAGCTGTTGGGTGGGAGGGATCACCGAAAAGGACACAGAGGTACGGTTAAAAGGGCAGTTGCAATCATATAACAACAGTACGCTGAAAGCTATGAACAGATTTCAGATACAAATAGACCAAAAAATGTCCCATCTTTGAAGAAGAAAAATTAAAGTCATCAAAGACTTAAACCTGACACAAGAGAAAAGTCTGGTAAATATTAAAATATCTGAATTTAATGAGCTCGGCCTTACATAAACGGCGATAAATAACTTAAAGAAGGAAATTTTTAAAATTGACTATATTCAACGAAATAACAATGTAACTACAGGAGGACTATAGTTTCAAAAGTACTGATAATTATGAACTTATTGTAAATAATTAAAAACTATATAACATTAGAATAAATAACTCTTTGATGTTTAATAACTATGAGGAATTCAGAATGGCAACGGCCAACTCTTCAGTAGATTTTCTACTCAATTGGTTTACCACAATTGCCCGCATCTCGTGGTCGTGCGGTAGCGTTCTCGCTTCCCACGCCCGGGTTCCCGGGTTCGATTCCCGGCGTGGTCAGGGATTTTCTCTGCCTCGTGATGGCTGGGTGTTGTGTGCTGTCCTGAGGTTAGTTAGGTTTAAGTAGTTCTAAGTTCTAGGGGACTTATGACCACAGCAGTTGAGTCCCATAATGCTCAGAGCCATTTGAACCATTTTTTGTTTACCACAATTCAATGACAAAAGCCGTACACAGTCTTTGAGTGGCAAGCTGCCGTTTGTGGATTAAATTACGTCTTAAACCGCCTGTAAAATGCTCCGTAAGGACTCAAATCTGATTCAGACTGCAAGGCTGCTGTAAAACTGAAGAATAGAAAATCCTCTAGGCTAACAAGATCTTCTAGTCAATTTTCCCAATACGGGGAAGCAACATAATTCTTAAAAGTAATGATAACCAACGGATGAAACGGCTTTCCTTTTCAAAATGGTATAGGCCACAATATTTCGACTGCTTTTATGATGAACAATAAAATCTAAACATCAGTTTGGCCTCAGTTTATATTAAAGCGTTGGCCACGAAATACAAAACAAGCGATCGCTACCACGCGAATGCCTCGCTCCACATTTACCCAATCTGACAACTTCAGACAGAGCGCAAATAGTAGCGCAATCAGTTACCATTTAAATTTATAGCACTTTGTATAATAAAGCAGAACCACACACTTCTACGGAATTTGCAGTCTAAAACCCGAGTCCCACGCCGGCACACAATCTAAGTACTGAAGCGCCACGGTACAACGGTACAGAAGCAACAGAAATGCTCACGAAAATAACAGTTGTCTTGACAAAATGGCCTGTCATTCATTTATAGTGGAATACCTTTGTTCACTCTCTGTTAATAATCATGTTTATATGTTCATCAGGGAAGCATTCACAATGGAGTGGCATCCTTCCGTAGAAGCGTCTGATACACTTCCCTGAGAAAGTAAGCAAGAACTGCCTGAAAATTTTTATCCTCACGGGGTAGCTGTGTTGTTGGTAATAAAAGATCCTACGAATACACAGTTAGAGATTCATGTTTACCCTGCTATTGACATTAATATTAATCCACTGAAATATCATTATTTTATTCATACTAATATCATACAGGGCTGTTATGAATGAGTCATTCGTTTTCAGAGTTCGATATTTTCCCAACTATTACATGTACATATATGGCCGACGCATAATTGAATCGTCAACTCACCCCGTTTGCGTTGTAGCCACGAGCTGGTATTGCTAGGACAGTGCCTTGACAAAATGGCGGCTAAGCAACAAAAGAGCTTTTGTACGTTATAATACGCGAGACGCTTACCTCTTACGACACGCAACGTGCTTTCTGAAGGATTTATAGAAAAGAATTTCCATGGAAAGAGAGAATTTAGCGTTGATATCGAGGATTTAGGGCCGGCCGATGTGGCCGAGTGGTTCTAGGCACTTCAGTCAGGGACCG
The DNA here is from genome assembly GCF_023898315.1 of Schistocerca nitens. Taxonomy (NCBI): domain Eukaryota; kingdom Metazoa; phylum Arthropoda; class Insecta; order Orthoptera; family Acrididae; genus Schistocerca; species Schistocerca nitens. The sequence goes on along the minus strand of NC_064620.1, from coordinate 26,629,868 downwards.
CGCGACCGCTGCGGTCGCAGGTTCGAATCCTGCCTCGGGCATGGGTGTGTGTGATGTCCTTAGGTTGGTTAGGTTTAAGTAGTTCTAAGTTCTAGGGGACTGATGACCTCAGATGTTAAGTCCCATAGTGCTCAGAGCCATTTGGACCAGTTTTGACGGTTTAGGGACACTGGTTCTCTCTGTAAACAGAAAGTGAACGGTTGATCAGTGTGCCAGATGCAACAGTGCTCAGAATGAGGGAAAGTTTTGTCGACAGTCCAATAAATCAACGGTCCGCGCAAACCATGAGCTTCACAGATCGCAGCAAATTGTGTGGACGATTTTGCGACGGTGATTGCATTTCAAACCGTATTTTCTGCAGCTCGTCCAACAATTAAATCAGGAAAATTATGACCGGCGCCTTCGATTTTGCATCACAAAGCAGGAAGCGCAATGTGATGAACATTTCGCCTCTAAGCTGGCATTCAAAAACGAAGAAACGTTCCATTACACTGACTGCTGAACCAGAGAATTTCGTCTTCCACTAAGAAGGGGGGGGGGGGGGCTCGTTGGAGCATGTATGTTCGTGTATGTTCGTCGGTGTCTGAAAGACGAACCTCCGCAGCGCTGGACTGTACGTAGTTCTGAAGATGATCTGGCTCTGTAGCCTTGGACCTTAAGGCCTCCTAAGTTAATGTCTTATGGATTTTTCTTTCGGGGGTACATTAAGGACAGTGTTTAGGTGACAGTATTTACGTAGCCCCTCTGTCAAGAACACTGGTACAGCTCAGAGAACGCATCAATTCTCCTGTGATAACAATTGACGAGTGTGATGGAGTATGGGCGTAATTTAATCTACGCCCTTCTTCCGGCAATGTGCTAAATCGATACCTCCGTATTTGAATTACCCACCCTGAAAGTTACAGCTCGATATTTTTGATGTAGGCTAGGCAATCGTCTTAAGAAACCAGTGGATGACAAGCTGTTGTCATCTTGTTTACTGCGTATAGGTTATTGTATCGACTCCGAGCTGCGTTGCGTGTTAACTTGTGTGATATAATGAGTGAAGTGAGTGGTAATGAGTCAGAAAATGACTATATAGACAAAAATAAGTCAGTGTGACCGGAAATTTGGAATGTATGGAAAAAAGTTGAAGAAGACGGAAACTGTACATTCAAAAGAAGAGTATGTCATAATCCTTAAACAATGCAGGGAAAAAGTGGAGCCATTTCAAGTCACTGACGGAAGTGAGCTTATCGAAGATTGGAAGAAAAGTTTAATGGACTTCTTCTCATCAAAGCCACAGGGGAAATTTCCTTTCCAGTTGCAGTCACATACGAGGATGCACTTTGCCAGTGATGGCACAATCGGTGCTTCAAAATCATATTGAAAGGTCTTTATACTCATTAAGTTCATTAAGAAATCAAGACTGCCTAAAGGTATTTTGTTTTTGTCATTAATAGAGAAACCAAAAACCAACTGCAGCAGCAGCAAAGTTGAAGGACATTTAAGACCTGTTCCGCTTTCTTCCTGATATAGTAAAAGGCTGGTAGGAAGAACTTCTAGGCAGAGTACACAGTGAAGAAGCTACTGATCCTGAGTAGGAACATAAACTATAATGTCCATGAAACCAAAGGAAAACCTTCGGGATGCGATGGAACATCGATTTCCCCACATATCTCAGCGTCCTTCTTCTATGGTTTTGGCTTTTGAAGAAGAATGGGGTGCCATTCCTCCACAGACAACAAGGCACATCATTGAAAGTGTTTCCAGCAGAATTCAAGCCGTCATAGAGGCGAAGTATTGATACATCGCATACAACCTGTACTATTAGTTCTCCAGATGCATTTCATTACATATATATATTTTGTTCTTTTATATATATATATATATACATACATACATATATATATATATATATATATATATATATATATATATATGATAATATGTGGTGAATCCAAACTTTACCTTGATGAGCTTATGGAGCTTCAATATATGTTTAACTGGATAATAAAATAATAAAAGCAATTTTAAACTCAATTTTCATGATATTTTGTGGAGGTATCACTATTTGATGGAAAAAGGGCGTCAACCATTCATCATATTTTGGATAATATATCACAAATGGAAGAAATATCTTCAGTTTTAAGGAGTGATTGTGTATGTTAAAAGTATGGTCTAAGACAGACTTATTACATCATTGAAATATAACTGTTTTTGAGTAAGATGTAAACATGCAAATCTTCAACTTACTTTTACCGGAAATGCACTCTTCGGATATACGCCCATAGTTAATCAGACTCCTCAATTGGGAAGAATGTGGCTCCACAAGCAGTGGGACGAACTCTACTAAACTTAGATGTGTATTCTGTGACCAGAGGGTCACTGTTAGAACATCTGTATAGAGTGCAAAATGCTGAGTTGGTTAGGTTATTGTTCTCTTAATGTATCAGTTACATTTTTACGTGTAGTGAATTGGAAAATATAAAGCTTTGAGATCGAGCGGATCATTTATATTAGCCTCCTATATTTACACAGCGTATTTATTTGCTCACAAAACGCTACATGCTTTAAGGAGGTGTAGAATATTAAGATGACTGATAACAGAGGAGACAATAGTCTATACGACCTGAGAATAGAGGAACATGTTAAAACATTAGCAAAACGGGGGAGCTCCAGGGAATACGAAACCGTAGCGGATGGCAGAAACTAGTGTAAAATGCTTTTATCTGGCTTCTACTCAGATAAGATGTGATTGGCGGTAGAGACGAGTACCTGGCGGGCCGTGTTTAACCTATCGAAATACTAAATACCGGAGAAAAATAAGAAGGGCAGAGTGGTAACATTTATATTGTAAAATTTCGTCGAAAGTATTAAACGCCTACCAAGAGGCCTTGCGACTAAATACAGAATACCCTACAGTCCTGCTCCGTTAGCGGCGCCTAGGATGTGCAGGTTACGGCATGGCGCAGGCACGTGACGTTAATCGATCAATTAACTTGACAAGTGTCCTTCAGCCCGTCAATCAGTCCGTTAAACTGCCACACAGGAGAGGCAGGACGCGATGTGGCGGCTAGGTGACGCGAATGGCACGTCGAAGCTAATGGCCGAGTTACCAATATAGAAGAGCGGAGATACTGTGGTGTGGGACGAGATGCGAGAGCAACGAGTGCGTGTTGGGCGCAGCTGCGTTACGCACCGGGGGTGGGGTGGGGTGGGGGGACACTGGACAATTTGGGGCGGCGCATGCCCAATTACGTAGATAACTAAGGAGCTCGTTAGTTCCCGCATTGTCGCACAGGTGATTTTCCCGACATGTGCCTCCATCCCACGCACGGTTTAATTAGCTGTCTGCCACATTCGACATGTTGCGGGGACCTCATCAGCTGCCTTATGGATGGATCTGGAGGATTACCGAGGACCGGGAACACACGGGCTTCATCAGTGTAAGCTCCGGGCCACTGCCTGTCTGTCGACACTTAATATGTTGCGAGTATGCCCACTGACGACCACGTTACTTGTTTTGCTCGATGCTCTACGTGGAGCACCCATTCGGCTCAGCCTACATGCTCCACTCACTTACTCTGCTGCAAATGTCAACGCAATTTTGTATACGTGTACGACAAATAACATCCCTGTACCTTAGACATTTTTCATTTACACGAAAACGTAACTGATACATTGGTTTAGAAATTTTCTCGATCTACAAAGCAGCTTTAAACACATTAACATTTTCTCTAGTCAGCATGAGATTACGCCAGTTCAAAGAAGGGGTACCGTATAGTATTCCATATTTTAGTCCTCACATGTGATACCACATTAGCTATGTGCAGTCAGACATTATGGGACCATACCGTCCTAGGATTGCTGCAGGTACATTTAGCGTAACATTATTTAATCAATTTTAAGTAGGATGTTTTTTATTAAATGAAGTATAGATACAAAAGGAAGGTTTTTGGACTTTATTTTCGTTTTAGTTTTCTGCCGTTTACGAGTTTTTCGTTTGCTACGTACGGATAAGGTAGTGCACATGAAACCTGAGATGCCAGCACTGACAGTTACGGTGTTTTACGTTAACGAACGGCTTCAGGTCAGGTTGTTCCTTTCGTTCCCTGGATTTCGTCTAATCTACACGTCTTATTTACGTATGTTGTTATGGATCTATACTTCGCATGCGGCTGACCTGCACCATAAATCCATAACAACATGCGTAAATACCAAGTGGATTCCTTGCTCACATTTTGCGTACCTTGCAACCTTTCTATCACGTTTGCTGTTTAGCAGTGTATATATTTCAGTTGGATCATCTTTGATATTTTTTATTTTCCAAAATTTACAATTCCTTGACACAGTGTTGTTTTATACAGTAGTCGTTTTAAAGTAAGGCAGTACTTACCTTAGAAGGTTCCACCTTCTCCATATGTGCTAATAACCACACGTGTGATTACTATAATACATTTTCTACTACCCTATAAATCGATGTGATGTGTACACTGACAGGGTACTTTGTTTAACTTTTATTCCTTTTACGGTGTTTAAAACACTTGATGTATTTCATTTTTACATAAGTTAAATTATTAGAAACAGGCATTGTAAGTATATAGATAGTTTATTTAATAAACAAGATCTGAATTTGACGCAAATGTAGCGTTTAAACTAGTCGTCTGAGTAATAAACATTTTGGAAACATGGCTGTGGTACTCCATTTCCATTACTTCAGTTCCCGAAATGTTAGAGTATCAGCACGTACCACTCATGTCACAAAGTAAGTCAGAAATACCCCTGCAGAACTAAATGGCCTCGAAGAGCTATTGAGTTCAGTATTTATTCTTTGGCTGAGAAACTTATCAGCAGAGTGATTTTGGAAATCATTGGTTGAGGAGCAGCCGTCTGCTAGAGAGTTTGAAAAGAAACGATATATATTCGTGATGACGATTCTTTCCTGCCGAAAGTCATGAAGCCTGACTTTGTCATGTTGGAGACATCAGTCCTAACGTAATTTACTGGGTAAAGGTTTTGATATGGAGTCCTTTACTGCCTAGATCGCCGTTCACATTACAAAATTAAAACAATATGAATCAAATGGCTCTGTGCACTATGAGTCGTAACATCTATATCTATGGTCATCAGTCCCCTAGAACTTAGAACTACTTAAACGTAACTAACATAAGGAAATCACACACATCCATGCCCGAGGCAGGATTCGAACCTGCGACCGTAGCGGTCACGCGATTCCAGACCTCAAACGCCTAGAACCGCACGGCCACACCGGCCGGCACATGATGAATCGTTTCGATTACGTATAATAACTGCACAATAGTTCAAAATGTGCAATCGAGTTGAATATGCATTGAAAAACCTCATCATTAACGTCATGCAACAACATGCATTTATATTATGGGCCAACAAGACTAGAACGGCATGTTTCTAAAAAACATCATCGTGAGCGAGCCAGATTGTGTACCATGATCTCCCAAGATGCAGGTTGTAATGAAGGAGAATGGCCTGTAGCACAACTTAAAATCGCATCAAAGACCCATTATATGCAGTGTTACAAGAGATGTTGTAGTGAGAAAAACACATCCAACGGTAATAAGAATTGTCAGCTGTCTCATAGTGTGGCGTATAAATTGGTCATCATTACTAGCCAGGAAAAACACGTCTAATGTAACAGTATGGATAACCTATAACTCAGTTACTCTTAAAACTCACAAAGTGGCACATTTTTTTTAACTTACTCTGCTTCGTGTTATAAAAATTTTGATGTTTCGATTGTCTGCTTATGATTACTTTTGTCTTTCTTCGGCTTATTCTCAATGCCCATTCATTGGACTATTCATTCGATTCGAAAGATCCCATAATTCTTCTTCACCCTCACTGAGAATAACAGTGTCATCAGCGGATCTTATCCATTTGACCTGTATTTAATCACACTCCCGAACCTTCCTCTTATTTACGTCATAGCTCCATCGATGTGTAGACCAGACAGTAGGAGCTAAATACTGTATACCTGTCTTACACACTTTTTAATCGGAGCACTTCTTTCTTGTTCTTCAAGTATGATTGTTCCCTCTTGGTTTGGTATATATTGCATATTTGCTGTTTTCCTAATACCTCTCTCCTATTTTTTCCAACATTTTGAATAACCTGCAACATTTCACATTGTCGAAAGCGTTTCACATAACAACAGATCTTATGAATGTGTTACGATTTTTCTTCAGTCTTGCTTCCATTATCAAGCGCAACGGCAGATCTTCCTAATCCACAATTTCCTTTACCAAACTTCTGTGTATATTATGATCTGCATCTTGAATGTACGAAATACGAAGTATATTGTGCAATAGTTTTCGCTCTTATCTCTCCAGTCTTCTGAATTGTGTGAATGACATTTTTCCAAAAGTCGGATGATTTGTTACCGGTCTTATATATTCTACACACCAATTTGATAGTCGTACGGCAGCCACTTCTATCAATGATTTCAGAAATTACGATGGAATGTTACCTATCCCTTCTGCCTTATTTGATTTTAAGCCTCCCAAAGCTCTTTTAAATTCTGAGTTTAATACTGACTCCTCTATCTCAACTGTATCAACTTCACATTCTTTCTCTAAAATAATGTTTCAAATGGCTCTGAACACTGTGGGACTTAACATCTGAGGTCATTAGACTTAGAGCTACTTAAACCTAACCAACCTAAGGACATCACACACATCCATGCCCGAGGCAGGATTCCAACCTGCGACCGTAGCAGGTGCGTGAATCCGGACTGAAGCGTCTAGAACCGCTTGACCACAGCGGCCGGCTATTCTTTCTCTATCAGCCTATCACATCACCAGACATTTCGTTCTGGGTTGGGTTGGGTTGTTGTGGGGGAGCAGACCAGACAGCGAGGTCATCGGTCTCATCGGATTAGGGAAGGACGGGGAAGGAAGTCGGCCGCACCCTTTCAAAGGAACCATCCCGGAATTTGCCTGGAGCGATTACACGGAATACCTAAATCAGGATGGCCGGACGTGGGATTGAACCGCCGTTCTCCCGAATGCGAGTCCAGTATGCTAACCACTGCGCCACCTCGTTCAGTCTTTTCGTTCTGGTCACTCGCCCTTTTATGAACCACGTCACGCCTTTTACGATGTCCAATGGACCATCATAAATCTCGGCGGTTTCCGACACTTTATTTTTTGTCTTTGAATAAAAGTGTCATTTTTGTTCTTTCAATCGGTATTTCTTTCAATTACCTTCTAAACTATAATGCATCAGTTCTTTCTATTTACTGTGTAAGTTTATCGAGCTGCGTTATCTGGCAGTGCCACATCAAGCGTAAGATACTTTAATCCTTAAGCCTTACACACCAGTGTAGTATGGTGGTTGGTGAATGTCTAGCTTAGACGTGTAGGGCGAATTTTTGAATGATTATACTTATGCAACCTACTCTAAGTATTATTTCAGAATCTGCAATCTTTATTTAGCGCACATTGCAGAAATCGTCATGTGAATTCGGAGTCGCGCTGCTAAGGTCGTATAGGCTGATATAGCCGTCACAAATGTGTATCGGAGAAGCACGAGGACTTTGTATTAGAATATCTGGAAGAAACTTGGCGTCGATCTCTCCAAACAATGACGACTATTTTAGACCGCTGATATTCTGTTAAAGATCTTCGAAAATTCTACTGCCACGATCGTTTATCTCTCGTGGGTACTCTGAGAGTGAGATAAGAGAGAGTATGGCGTATACAGAGCATACAGACAGATTCGCTTCGCTCGGTATGCGAATAAAATTGAAGATGGCCGAAATTGGTAGGAATTACCATTCGCCACGCAGTGTTCGGCGACTTCTGTAATACGTTTGCAGATAGAGATGTAAATTCTCAGTGGCAGCCATATGACTGAGTGAGACATAAATAACAGAATTAGTTCAGCCGGCCCAAACCCCGGTCCCGGACTAAACCCACAAAGCCGATTAATTATGCGGCCACCGATGATCCCACGTATAATCTATTGTTCATTATCTCCTCGGATGGTACGTTTATGGCATTATTTGTGGGTTAGTTATTCACTTTATACGTTTTTAAGTAGCCCTGCCCTGACAATTTACGGGTAATTAATTTCTCTTTTTGTAGTTCTATAACTATGGTCAAAAGGTGCATGTAAAATAAAGAATTTCCATTTCGGGATGGCATAAATACAGTAAAATCAATGTCACAATGTGATAGTATGGAATCGCTTGGATGGAAAGAAGCTGACTGTTTATACCGACATGTTTTAAGTCTATATAGAGTGAAAGTCACTTTACCGAATTGCTTCCGAATATCTTATCTGTTTGATGCAAAATGCAACTAAACCCTCCTGTGACTAGAGTAAAACATATGGTAACAACTGTTAGGCTGGACGTTACGTACTGTAATACAAAATGTAGATTTATTAGGAAAGTCTTACAACAAAATATTTTTATTACCTTCCTATATAATCATACTTTTGATTCATGCATTTAATTTAATTTGCGAGTCACTAGAAATGAAGAGTGCCTTTCAGAAGTTTTGGAGAATATGAAGGTTGTTGTATGACACAGTTTTATGTGGCACACAATATCAAGTCGGTGCAAATATTTAGAGAAATTAAGGCTATGAGTAGACGAAAGTGCCGAATGAACATCTTGTGCGCGAATGGCGTTGCTTCTTTTCTCGACCGTGTGAAGAGATGTTCGTGATGATGGAAGTGACCGGGACTTATGGATGTGCATTTCCTAGTATCTGAACAGTTAGCCTACCTTATACAGGTTTCTAGGAGCGTTTTACATGAAATCTTCATCAAGCAGTTACAATACAGGACTGATATCCAAAATTGCTTTCTGATTGCCTCAGAGCTAACAGATGACTGCCTCTCTCGACTTATTATTTCGTTATACAATGAATGACAAGCCTTGTGCACTGGGAGAGTGTTTAATAACTGACAAATGCAAAAAAGGTCTCGTTCAAACTCACACACACCGTTAACACTTTTTACATATGAAAACTGTGTGCCGGACGGGGCTCGAACATGGAACCCTTATATTTCGCGGACAAGAGCTCTGCTGATGCGGTACAGCACTGGCCGACAAAGGTCTCAGTTTCGAATCCCTGCCCAGCAAACACTTTTTATCTCCTGCAAGTTTAAAATTTGCAAACACTCTACTTCAGAGTGAAAATTCATTCTGGACATATTACATACATTCACAATAAGCAAGGCATTACGAAACTGCAAAGACTCCATTTGCTCCAAATAATACCATTCTGAGAAAGTTGGGAAAACAGAGATTGTTTTCTGTTTACAAAGATACTGTAGGGAAAGACATAAATAAAACTGAAGAAGAACTACGTTCGAGTAATCTAACAAACAAACATTCAACTCAGTACAGCAAAGGAACTGCTGACCCGTCTGTGACTTCTAATGGAAGTTACGTGCAGTCGATATTCTTAAATGTCTATTTCCATCAACTATTTCCTTGCAGGAACTGTTACACTTTGGAGGTAAAGATATCAAGAAATTCACAGAAACTTCTCATCTTCGTTCACCAGCTTTCCTCTTATATTCAGATCGCTCGACAGGTCAGCAGCACATTGTCTGCAAACACATAGTTCATTTATGCCCTACAGAGTTCACCATAAACCATTAACGACGGAACATAAACTAACCAGAAATATAGTTTTTTAGTGAGTAAAATTGTGCAATAACCTCGTGTGTCATGGTCAGACAACAAGGTTTTTTGTTTATGACTTCGAGGCGTGTTAGGCTTGAAGAGTTAGTGCAGTTAGTGTCGTGTGTCAGCACTACAGATTGGTATCGACAGCTGATCTCAAATCTCATGCTGATTCCATGTTTCTCGATATTCAGAAGGTTTTTAACACCTTGCCCCATAAGCTGCTTGTACTCACATATCATGTTTACGGAGTATCAGCTCAACTGTGCGTGAAGGATACCTGATTTTCTGTCAGGCACATATCAACTGACGGAAAGTCATCTAATGAAACCGAAATAATGTGTTGGGTTCCCAAGGAAGTGTTATTGGTTCTTTGTTGTTCTTCATCTATTTAAACAGTTTACGAACCTTTCTGTGATATCTGCATGGAGAGTAGCAGTTTGCCGGCCAGGGTGGCCGAGCGGTTCTAGGCGCTTCAGTCTGGAAGCGCGCGACCGCTACGGTCGCAGGTTCGAATCCTGCCTCGGGCATGGATGTTTGTGATGTCCTTAGGTTAGTTAGATTTAAGTAGTTCTAAGTTCGAGGGGACTGATGAACTCAGATGTTAAGTCCCATAGTGGTCAGAGTCATTTGAACCATTTTTTTAAAACAAAAGATTTGACACGTAGGAAAAAGACAGATACTAAAATTTATTCAAAAGGAGACTTTTTTGCCCAAATTAGTACATCTCTAACTGGGCACATTTACTTTCGCGAAGCACATCAAGACGGTACTCGATTTCTTGCCGTTTTCGCTCCAGCATACCATCATATGTGGTGGAAATGATATTAGTAACCTCTTCCTTGAGGTCAATGAAAACCTATACTTCTCTTACAGGTATGATAACTTTAACGTATCCCCACAGAAAAAAAGCGGTTAACGATGTGACCAGGGAACTGGGTCTCTCCTCCCTGTCTTCAAGTATCCAAATATTCCATTTAGGAACATACAAACAAGCAGTCCCCGAAGTGGTGGTGCATCATCTTGCAGAAAACTGACGGTTCGTAGTTTAGGTCATGTATCACAAGCTGCGACATAGTTGTGGTGCCATCTGCACCATATGAAAGTTCTGGCATTAACTTGTACTTTTGTAGTTTTTGTACGTAGTTTTGTACGTCGATCTTTTTGAATGGAGGTCTGGGGAACTACGGCCGTTCACTATTGTAAGAAAATGAAACATCTACTGCCACCCTTATGATGTCATTTATTATATGGCTGCCAGTTTCGGCGCTTCAGTGCACCGTCTTCTGGCCTTAGCTGTAGGTGAAAGGGTTATCACTATACATATGCAAGGGGTGTTTGCAAAGTCCGTACAAAAATAAAAACTACTTACGTGTTTGGGGTAAACCATTTATATTTTTCGACATAGTCTCCTTTTAGACTTATACATTTCGTCCAATGCTGTTCTAATTTCTTGTTCCCATCCGAATAATAGGAATTGTCCAAGTCTGCAGAATAGCATTTAGTTGCTGGAATCATCTCCTCATCTGAATAAAATCTTTATCCCGCCAGCCATTTCTTCCAATTGGGGAACAAACAATAATCGGAGGGAACCAAGTATTGAGAACAGGGGGAATGTGAAACGAGTTGGAATCCTATTTCCATTAATTTTGCGACCACAACTGCTGATGTGTGTACCGGTGCATTGTAGTGATGGAAAAGGACTTTTTTGTGGTATAATCGCCGGCATTTTTCTTGCATCTCAGTTTTCAAACGGTCCAATAACGATGAATAACATGCACCTGTAACAGTTTTACCCTTTTCCAGATAGTCGATGAGGATTTTGCTAATCCCAAAAGACAGTCGCCATAACCTTTCAGGCCGAAGGAATGGTCTTCGCCTTTTTTGGTGCAGATTCTCCCTTGGTAACCCATTGTTTAGATTGTTGTTTGGTCTCATGGGTATAGTAATGTTTCCACGTTTCATCCACAGTGAAGAAATGACGCTTAAAGTCCTGCGGATTCCTCCTGAACAACTGCAAACCATCCTTGCAACACTTCACATGATTCCGTTTTTGGACAAGCGTGAAAAAGTCACGGAATCCATCATGCCCAAATGTTTATGCTAAATGTTATGTGCCTGTTCATTCGAGATGCCCACCGCACTAGCAATATCACGCACCTTAACTCATCTGACATCCACCAACATATCACGGATTTTATCAATGATTTCTAGAGTTGTAACCACCACCGCGCATCCAGAACGTTCAGCAGCACTTGAGCCCATTTGGCCACTCCAAAAATTTTCTAACCACTTACAAACTGTTCTAATCGAATGTGCAGAGTCACCGAAATGTTTATCAGGCTTCTTTTTAGTCTCCTGAGGCGTTTTTCCTTTCATAAAATAATGTTTAATCACCACACGAAATTCTTTTTAGTCCATTTTTTGACAATCACTCGACTTCCTTGATTCACAGGAAAGCCAAACACAAAGGAATAGACCAATACGGCTGAAACTTGTGCATTCTTTCCAACGATGCAACTAACTAAAAATGACCTCCATACGCGCCTGTGGTGCCGTCTCTCGGACTTTGCACGGACTTTTCAAACACTCCTCGTGTAAGATGCATCAGTGGCTAACATAACTGGTTTACGCGGACTACCTGTAACCCTGATGTCGCCTCTCCAACCATCAACTGCCAAAAGTTGACAGTTGATGGTTAGAGAGACGACATCGTAGTTACAGATAGTCTGCGTAAACCAGTTACGTTGGACATTGATAAACAGCATATCTGGATCGCGATAACCCCTTCAGCATCAATTACGGCAGAAGATGGAGCACTGGAGCGCTGAAACTGTTAGCTACACAATAAATGACTTCATAAGGACGGCTGTAGGTATTTCATTTTCTTACTGTAGTTATTGGTGTCTTGCCGACGAAAAACGAACTAGTATTAATCCAGTTACCCGTGAGCCCACACGACACTAACATCTTTGGACCACCTTGCTGAAGTTCCCTACTTACATGACGGATCTGTTTATCCCTAAATTCGCACATTGCAAGTATTCAGTTCTCCGTAAGTTAAAAGGTTGCCTGGTCACTGAAGCGATGTTGCATGAGGAATGTATCACCCGCAGACATTCGGTCTGGCATGGTAACTAAAGATTCCAAACATTTAGGTTTATCATTTGGTACCAGTGTCCACATCAATTGGGTTTTGTGTGCGTAAAACTGCAATTTTTGCTGTAGGAGCTCGTGAGCATTTGTACGAGGGGCGTTCAGAAAGTAAGCTCCGATCGGTCGCGAAATGGAAACGACTATGAAAATCCGATAAAGCTTTGCACAGATGTGTTGGGTAGTGTCTCTAGTATAACCCCAGTTAGCATCACGTCGCTCTTCTCATTTCTGAGCTCGCAGTGAGTGCGTAAAGATGTCTAGAAAATAGTGTCTGCCGCCAAGTACGAGGGCCTGGTGAGAAATTTCGCCTGAAGCTATGCAGCTAACATTACATAACTGTCGTGCTGTTTCTTCTTCAAGACATTTCTCAGCCGCATTCTGCAGGGGCAATGAAGATGCTCCTGCATCGTTTTCAAATGGAAATGTGAGATTACCCACAATACAGTCCGCAATTGTCTCCCCCTGAGTTTCATCTCTGGTCACATGAACCGCTGTCTTTGAAGACAACATTTTGACACAGACAACGAGGTGTAGGCCAGCGTGGAGAATTGGCGGAAAGCACTGGCGGCTGCCTTCTATGATGAGGCTATTGAAAAGTTGGTACAACGCTATGACAAAAGTCTAAGTCAGAACGGCGACTACGTAGAGAAGTAGCTGAAAGGTGTAGCTAATTGTTACAAGTAAAACATTTCTGATGTTCACTGTGGTTTCAATTTGGCAATCAATCGGAGCTTACTTTCTGAACAGGCCTCGTATATGGCATATGAAACTATCTGGCCCTAGTGTGGCTAGACTTTCTGGCACAAAGATCATAGGATTCTCTTAGGCGATCGATAATTTCCTCGGATGTTGTAGGATGTCCATTCCTTCCTTTACAAACCTGTCTCAGAAAATTTATTGTACTACTCACGAACTTACGTACGTGATACTGAATCTCTTCCGTACTTAGTTATGATATGATTTCGATTCAATAAATTGTTATACATCCAGAGCCTTCTCTTGACGAGCAGCCCTTCCTTATGGACGTCGCCTCACAGCATCTCACCAAGAACAAGATGCCCCGAAACACACAAGTGTGATTAAAATCTGTGATATTCATTAAGTGCATGATGCAAATCAGATAATGTTACCTCAACAATTCGTAATAAATTTTTTAAATTACATATACGAGACTTTTGAACATTTTATATTCCAGTATTTGTTATAGGACCAACACCATTGTACCTGCACAATGAAGCAATGTACCAATATACTCGTGTCCTGAGTCACCCCACAGACGCCTGAATGCGTCGTTGTTGGGTTCGCTTTTACTGTGAACATGTCGAGATTGATTGTCTCTTCTTTTGTTGCAGGCCAAAGTACCTGGTACGGGAGAGTCGAGCGTCTTACAAGGTGTACATGTGGCTGGTGGTGAGGCGCTTCAGCCGCAGCGACGTGGGCACCTACAACTGCGTCGCCACCAACTCGCTGGGTCGCGGAGAGGGCACTCTGCGGCTCTACGGTAAGTCCCCGTGTAACAGCACTGCGGACAGCTTCTCATCGTACGCGAAGCAGACTTTGGACCAACACTGTTCGTTACTGTAGCTGAGTCGGCGTAAGCTGACAACTAACAGTTGGGGGTGGGCTGAGCGCGGCAGTGTCGCGGGCCTGCCTCGACCAATAATGTAACGCGATTATACAGGGTGATTCAAAAAGAATACCACAACTTTAGGAATTTAAAACTCTGCAACGACAAAAGGCAGAGCTAAGCACTATCTGTCGGCGAATTAAGGGAGCTATAAAGTTTCATTTAGTTGTACATTTGTTCGCCATTTCAGCCAATAAAGTTTTCGGTCCCTTTTTCTTCGAAGGTGCTACTGTAACTGGACTACAGTATCTGGAGATGTTAGAGAATTGGCTGTTCCCTCAGCTCGAACAAGAAGCACAACAATTCATATTTCAGCAGGATGGAGCGCCACCACATTGGCACTTATCTGTCCGTAACTACCTGAACGTCAACTACCCGAGGCGATGGATCGGCCGCCAGGCAGCCCGTGACAGAGCACTTCATCACTGGCCTCCAAGAAGCCCTGATCTTACCCCCTGCGATTTTTTCTTATGGGGGTATGTTAAGGATATGGTGTTTCGGCCACCTCTCCCAGCCACCATTGATGATTTGAAACGAGAAATAACAGCAGCTATCCAAACTGTTACGCCTGATATGCTACAGAGAGTGTGGAACGAGTTGGAGTATGGGGTTGATATTGCTCGTGTGTCTGGAGGGGGCCATATTGAACATCTCTGAACTTGTTTTTGAGTGAAAAAAAACCTTTTTAAATACTCTTTGTAATGATGTATAACAGAAGGTTATATTATGTTTCTTTCATTAAATACACATTTTTAAAGTTGTGGTATTCTTTTTGAATCACCCTGTATAAGCGTCCCCTATGGTAACGTCTCTGTGTTGTTGCAGCTCTGTAGACGGCTACTACTCTCATGCTCATAAATTAAGGATAATTGCAGAATGTGGTGCCACTCAACGTGGCACTACACAAAACAGGCGCTAATAGCAGAGCACATAGGGAACACACACGACACATAGGTCCACGGTATTGTTGGAAAGTTGAGAAAACCGTCCCGAATCACACGTGCTACAAAACGCCACTGTTTCCTGCGCATGTACCCCGACATCAATATGGGATATGATCACCATGCACACGTACACAGGCCACACAACGGGTTGACATACTGTGGATCAGGTGATCGAGCAGCTGTCAGGTGGTCGAGCAGCTGCTGGGGTATAGCCACCCTTTCTTGCATCAAAACCTGTCGGAGGTCCAGAAGTGCAGCGATGCATCGATCGAGAGCATCCCAGATGTGCTCCATGGGGTTTAGGTCTCGAGAACAGCCAGCCCCCTCCATTTACCTGGTATCTTCTGTTTCAAGGTACTTCTCCAGGAGGGCAGCTTGGTGGGGCGTTGCGTTATCATCCACCAGGAGAAAGGTGGGACCCACTGCACCCCTGAAAAGACGGACATACTGGTACAAAATGACGTCCCTATACACCTGACCTGTTAGAGTTCGTCTGTCAAAGACATGCAGGGGTGTACGTGCACAAATAATAATCCCACCCCACAACATCAAACCACGAGCTCCATACAGGTCTCTTTCAAGGACATTAAGGGGTTGATATGTGGTTCCTGGTTCAAGCCAGATGAAAACCAGGCGAGAATCACTGTTCAGACTATACCTGGGACCGCTGTTCCAATGGCCGTGTACCAGGCTTTACGGGTTCTCCTGTGACCAGGGGCCAGTGGAATGCACCTTGCAGGTCCCCGGGTGAATAAACCGCGTCTGTTCAGTCATCTGTAGACTGTATGTCTCTAGACAACTGTTCCAGTGGCTGCCGTAAGGTCCCGAGCAAAGCTACCTGCAGTACTCCGTGCCCGCCTGTGGGCACTGATGGTGAGATATCGGTCTTCTTGTGGAGTTGTACAGTGTGGACCCCCCGTACTGTAGCGCCTGGACACGTTTCCTGTCTGCAGGAATCGTTGCCATAATCTTGAGATCACATTTTGTGGCACACGTAGGGCCCTTGCTACGACCTGCTGTGTTTGACCAGCCTCCAGTCGCCCTAGTATTCTTCCCCTCATAACGTCATCAATATGCGTTCTATGAGCGGTTTTCAACACACAGTCACCTTTAGCACGTCTGGAAACGTCTGCACACTTACTCGCTGCACCATACTCTGACATGCACCAACACGCCTCTGCGTATGTGGACTGCTGCCAGCGCCACCGTGCGACGACCGCAGGTCAAATGCACCGCGTGGTCATACGCGGAGGTGATTTAAAACCGCAAACCATCCACCAGATCGTTGTTTCACCATGTATCAGCATTATCCTTAATTTATGAGCATGAGTGTATTTGCATCTGCAGCCGTCTCGCTTAGCAGCTGATAACTGTCAACAGCGCTATGGGTGTGAGGTACCATATTACACGATCTCGACCATAGGCGTGCGATACATGAAATATATTCGCAGTTGCGAATATCGACAATTATCAGCCGTATAATGGAACGACGACAGTTAAAATTTGTGCTGAACGGGGACTAGGACGCGGACATCTCGCTTATCGGGAATGGTTGCCTTACCATTTGGCTATCCGAGCACGACCAAAGGCCAGACCCAAATTTCGAAATGTCGTTAACCATGTGTCTACAACCTGTAGACATACATCCATTACGTATGTTCCGGTATAGGTAAGACATTTTACTTGAAAGTCGGTAGAAAACTTATGATGATATACATTAAATGAAACTTGTAGAGAGCTGTGAAATCTAAAGTTTGTCGTGCCACAACTGCAGCAGTTTAGAGCTTCAATGAAAAATCTCAGCAATAATAAGGACACTAAACTTTTTCACTCCTGGATGTAAAGTTACAGAGGAAATATTTCATGGATGTAGGCTATCACCAACAATTTATAAAAAAATGTATGTAATAACATGAGAATCCCAGTAAATGAGAGCGTAACTGAGGGTGTCTGTTTTACCTTGTAACAATCATATATTTCGAAAAATACATGAAGAACGTAACCGTGTTCCAGAGGAGAAGTTAATATTTCTAAGGGAGTATTTGGTTCCCGCCTCCACGGCGGGTCAACTTGTTATTTTCAAAATCTGACCTGCTATTCTATTGAAGATTTGGATTCTACACCAAGAAGTACCTAGTGCTTATCGGAAAGTTTTTCTTTTTTTTTCATTCATACTAAATGGCGATATAATCGAGAAAATTAAGTTTTTCCAATTTTCGCAATTAATTTGCAATAAAAATGTAACCGTAATGGTTGTACACACCGAAATCTACCACAAAGGCAATACAGAACTACTTCACGGCAGAAGTAGCTTATTTTCCACACTTCAAAGTGTCCAAACGCTAAAGACTGGCCGTATAATCTAATTTTCAAAACTAAACCCAGTTTTTAATAAAAGTGTCAACTGTTTAGAACCTAAATGTTCACACTTTAGCGCAAATATAGTATAGAGTCAAATGAGTAGGTTCTTAATAGCAAAAACCACAAAAATAGAATTTTGAGGATTACAGCGACATCCACCAGGAATGGACAAAAATGTTTCGGGTAAGCTACAGGTATTTTTTGGCGTACCATCCGAAGCTATAGTAAAAATGGCTGGTTTACATTTGGGACTGGGGGAAGGTGCAAAGGGGTAGCCAGTTTCAACACGTACGTCCACTCCGATAATATCCTCCTTTCATCTTCAACGCGTTTTTTTTTTGTATGATGCATATTTTACGAGATGTTTACTTGTTGCCAATTACAGCAAACTTCCTTTATATTAACTACAAGTTGCTAATGACCAGCTAACTTTTGCACAACATGAAGAAGACTCTGAATATATCACCAGGAATTTAATATGTGGATTGCCCTTCGCGTCAAGACGAATAAAACAACATACATATTGACAGGTGGAGCAATTCCAAGTTTGCAGTAGGAAGAAGGAATTGGAACGATTATATGCCCTAAAGAGCACAAATGTTAAGGAGTGAAGATCACACAAGATAGTGAAAAGAATAAGGAAGCTAATTCAAGAGCAACTGGTGGAAAGTTCAGTTCTGGAGCGTTAGAAGGTATATTATTGGATCAACAGCATAAGAAGGAATAGAAAGGAATCTTTAAAACACTTATTATTAGATGCGTCATAAAACTGTTATTATTAGAAGCTTCATGTCATACTGTGCAGAAGTATGGACAGTCAAATAACGGTGAAGAGACTGACGACAGCTGGGACGGACTTTTGGAGACGATCTGCAGGTATTCCCCAGGGCGGGAAATGAGGTCGTCAGGAGGAAAATGGACGTCACTAATTCGATTATTGTTTCTGTGGAAGAAAAACAATGTTTTATGGACATATGAAACAGATATCAGAAGGGAGATTTGCGTGACAGATCATGGAATGGCAGCCACCAAGAGGGAAGAAGAGAAAGATAGCAATGGCTACATCGATACAAGGAAGTCGGTTATTAATTCAGTCATGGACTGCGTGGCTGGTCCCGGCGGAGTTTCGAGTCCTCCCTCGGGCTTGGGTGTGTGTGTTTGTCCTTTGGATAATTTAGGTTAAGTAGTGTGTAAGCTTAGGGACTGATGAGCTTAGCAGTTACGTCCCGTAAGATTTCACACACTTTTTTTTTAGATATTAATTAGAAGTAAAAATAGCGAAGAAAATTCATGGGCAGATAGGAACAAGCGGAAAATCAAAATTAAATTTGAAGATGTACTCTTGGGTTGTCGTAAAATCAAAATACTTTGTAAAAGTAGGTCTAATGATAATACGATCAAACTGTGATAGGAACCACAATACAACAGTGTGACTGTCGATGTTGAAACGGAAATCAGGCTGTTTCATTTATTTCTTCTAGCAATTTTGAATGTTGTAAAACAAAGAGACCCATCCCCTAAACTGCTGAAAACTGAAATTCTTTTCGGCGTGTACGAGAAAACAAACAACTTACAAATCATGTTGTATGAAACTGAAGTGCTACGTATCACTTTCCAACTCAACAAACCAATATCTCTGGAATTGTCGCCGCTTTACTTTAGCTTACGAACAATAAGTTGGAAGAAAATAAAGATGACCGATCATAAAGAATGTCTTAATGGAACCAACAGCAGGAATTATAATGATCATTTACTATCCGACAACTAATTTTGATAAGCCATGGTTTAACACTACATCAAGTTTAAGTAATGTTTCTTGGCGTCAAATACGAGAGTTGCCCAGAAAGTAATGCACCGCATTTTTCTTTTTTCTCAGCCGAAAAAATGCTTCGAATGAGAAACGTTACTTATCTATTATGTGAAGTGTCGTGACTTAGCGCGCCAGGTTTCCTTCATTTCGGACAGAGAGCGTAGCCGCAGGATGTTGTGGCGTAACAAGCTAGTCACGCCACACTGAGAAGGAAGCCGAAAGGCACGCGTACACACACGCCGACTGGCGTCAAGTCTGGAACAGGGTAAGTTATGACTGCTATAAAGAAAATACGTAGCTTTGGAATATACTTAACTTTTAATCACTCCTGGTGATACATGTCTCTTGACTATACAATGAGACTCGTAAGATACATGCACTGTGACAATTGGCGCCTTGCTAAGTCGTAGCCATTAACTTAGCTGAAGGCTATTCTAACTGTCTCTCGGCAAATGAGAGCAAAGGCTTCGTCAGTATAGTCGCTAGCAACGTCGTCGTACAACTGGGGCGAGTTCTCGTACGTCTCTCGAGACCTGCCGTGTGGTGGCGCTCGGTCTGCGATCACACAGTGGCGACACGCGGGTCCGACATGTACTAATGGACCGCGGCCGATTTAAGCTACCACCTAGCAAGTGTGGTGTCTGGCAGTGACACCATACAGGACAGTTTCAAAATGGAGTCTGTATGTGATGTACGTCACAAGGAACGTACCGGCATTGAATGTCTCACTGCAGAGAAAGAAACTGTGTGGAATATTCAGAAATGCTTGTGCGAAGTCTACGGAGCATCTGCTGTCGTCAGAAGTACAGTTAGTCGCTGGGCACGGAGAGTGAGGTCATCAGAAGGTGGTTTGGCTGAGCTCCACGATTTACAGCGGTCGGGGAGACCGTCCACGGCGGTCACACCTGCCAT